>NW_002987026.1:3387-35200 GCF_000006295.1 Pediculus humanus corporis
TATTTTTGTGTTTTTAATGTTTTTTTTTTTTATTTTTATGTTTTCTTTTAAAAACATTAACAACATCTCGTTCGCGTTTGTATTTTTTTTTTAAATTTTATTCGAGGAAAAAAAAAATTAATAATAATAATTCAATCGATTCGATCGATTGATTTAAATCGATTTCGTTTTACCATCACTCTAAAGTTTATTAATGTTGATATTATTATTATTATTATTATTATTATTATTATTATTATTATTATTATTATTATTATTATTATTATTATTATTATTATTATTTCGTTTCGTTTCGTTTGGAAAATTCTTTCAAACGTAAAATAATAATATCGATGATGATTTTAATGGTAATGGTAATAATAATGATAACAAATTTAAACTTTATGGAATTTTTTTTTTTTTGTTTAAAAACAAACAAGAACAACAACAACAACAACAACAATTACCTTTTCCTAGAAAGAAGAGGATGCTGTGAGTAGGAAGAAATTGTTGTTGTTGTTGACCAGTTTTTAACAAAAAAAAAAAAAAAAAAAAAAAATAGAAGAAAAAAATAGAGAAAAAATTTATTATTACGTAATTATTTAAATTTAGTTTTATGTGCGACTTTAAATATCGTTTGTCGTTTGTCGTATTGTTTTCTTTCATTCAAAAAAAAAAAAAATCAATCGAAATTCATATTCATCTTTTATTAATCTTTTTGTTTTTATTTTTTAAATAAATAATTTTTTAAAAATTTATTTTGACCGATAAATAACCGTACGCGACGTTTTTGTCGTTGTCGTTGTTGTTGTTGTTGCATAATAAAAGTTATACAATTAGTTTTGCGTAAATAATAATTACAATAATAATAATAATAATAGTAATGTCAAAAGTAGCAAACGAGTACCTGTCGAAACAATAATAAATCGTTATAACTGTAATAATAATAATAATTATTATTATCAAATTACGATAAAGAAAGGGATCGTTTTGGGGGCGATTGAATGAAAATAACGTGAATGAATTTTATTTTGTTATGGTGGTAACGGTGGTGGTGGTGGCGATAGTAGGGGTGGTGATGATAGCAGTGAATTATTTTATTGAATGAATCGATATATCGAAGTCTCGATCGAACTGATTTCAATCGAAACTAAATACATACAGTGCTCGACGTTTTTTTTTTTCTATTTTTATACAATTATATCGGTGATAACGGTGACGTCATTATTAAAAATAATAAAAGGACCCGTCAATAGTTTATAGATTAAACTTTTTCATTGTTTTTACTCTTTAGACTTTGATTTTCGAGTAAATTAAGGTAGGATGGAAAAACAAACTATGATGATAACCCTAATTGATTTGAATTAAAAATTCAATCGTAAAATTTTCCACGGGTATCTTTTTTTTTATTTTATTGTTTCTCTCTCTCTCTCTTTTCTTATTTCTCAATTTGGGTCTAATAAATTAAAAACGCGGGAAATAAGTAAACGGTGACATAATGGAAAAAGTTATTTCGCGATGGCGGTGATGGTGGTGAACGTTCAATTTTTTTTTTTTTTCATTTTACGATCGTAAAACCGGTTAAATAAGTAAAATGTGTAGTCGGATAATTTTTGCTTAAATGGTAGGTGGTGGTGGTGGTGGTGGGGGAAAACAGGTTTTTTGTAAAACACCTTTGCAAATTTCTATATAAAAAAAAAACTTTAATACGTAACGCAAAAAAAAAAAGAAAAAGGTAGAATTCGATACGAATGCATTTTGCATTTATTAAACTTTTAAATAATAATAATAATAATAATGTTAATAATAAAAGAGCCAACGGCCGTTTTTATTGGCAAAAAAATTCAAGACTTGATTTTTTCGCCAACGCGAAACTTTTTGTATCTTTTTTTTCGGGATCGATAATAAAAAAGAAAAAATTTTCTAGATGTTTCCTCTTTTTTTTTGGCAATGAAACGAAAATTTTTTTTTGGGGTAATAACATTAAAAATGTTTTGTTTCGTGTGTGTGCAATAAAAAAAACGATGATGAGTTAAAAAATCGAAAAAAAAAATAATAATAATAAAATTAATCGTTATTTTTGTTGTTTTAAAACGTTTTGACACTTGTTATACCAAAAAAGAATAAAAAAGTTTTAGGTATTTTGCTTTCACTTACGAAACGATAATAATAATAATAATAATAATAATAATAATAATAATAATAATAATAATAATAATAATAATAATTATAATAATTATAATTAACCCAAATTAGATTTTTTTCTTTTTTTTTTTTGTTTTATTTATACGATTTGTCAGACGAAAATGGCAGTCGAAATTAAAGAACTTATGAGCGAGTAATTAAAATAAATAAATTGGTTTTTTTAATTATTTTTGTAAAAAACGACGTTTATGCGAATGCGTAAAACTTTTTTGTGCGATTTTCAAACTGTACTTTTATGCGTGTGCGAGTGAGAGAGAGAGAGAGAGAGAGAGAGAGAGAGAAAAAAAAAGGAGGCTGACTGCATTACATGCCAAAAACGGTAAAATGTACCCGAAAGAAACATAAATAAATAAAATTTGTTGTTTCGTTTCTCATTAGGAAAAGATGTGGAAAACAAATCAATTTTTATATCGTCAGCTATTTCATTATTAATTGATTCATCGACCGGAATTAGATTTTTATTCGATCGTTATTATTATTATTATTATTATTATTATTATTAATATTCGATTTCGTTTGCATTATCGTTCGTTCGCGAATAAATCGATATCGTTTGGAAAAAAAAAAAAAAAATCGGGCTGAATCAGCGTGAAAAATTTTTTAAAAAGGCTATCGTCATCGTCATCATCATCATCATCATCATCATCATCGTCATTGTCGTCATTATTATCATTATTATCATCAGGTTGAAAAAATGTCCGTAACGTAATAAAATAATAACGCGACGGGAAAAAAAAATTTTTTTTTTCTTATTGTAACATGGGTAAGCGGATACGCGTTCTAATTAGTTTTGATTTGGTTTGTTTCACCGAACAATTATTATTATTATTATTATTATTATTATTAATAATAATAATTCACGTAAGAAAGGATTTCGATTGAAGAAAAAAAAAAAATCGATAATAATGATAATGAGAAACAAATGACCGGTCCAAAGAAGAAAACTTAAGATTCGGTGGAAAAAACGCGAGTTTCAAAATTTTGTCCTTAATTCGCTTTAATTTCATTTCTCTTAATTTAAAAAAAAAAGTTTTGGCACAGTTTGGAAACTTTTTCTTCAATATAAAGGCTTCTTTCGTTGTCTCCTCAAAAAAAAAAAAAAAATTGTTTTTTCTTTTTTCGTACGAACAACTTTCAAACGAAACAAACTGTCGTAAAATGAAATATAATTTTATAAATTATTACTCTCGGGGGGGGGGGGAGGAAGGGTAACAAACAAACGAGTAGCACAGCAAATAAATTGTTTGTACACTTTTGATTTAAATAGCCTACGGAAAACAAATAATAATAATAATAATAATAATAATAATAAAACTCGCGCATATTCATTGTTTTTGTCATTAACCAGTATAAAGAGAATAACGTAACACTTTGGCCTGGCTCGAAAAAAAGAAAAATTATTATTATTATTATTATTATTATTATTATTATTATTATTATTATTATTATTATTATCATTATTCATGTTCTTGTTTACGTTTCGAATTGTTATTAATAATGATTTTTCGTCACTGACAACAAAAAAAAAATTTTTTTTAAACCTCAACGAATTTTTTTCTATCTACTTCATTATTACATTTTAATTGCATTACGACAAAAGTTTTTTTTTTTTAGGTCACGTGAATCTCGTTGTTATCTTAAAAAATTTTTTAAATTTTCTCCTTCACCTTCTACCCTCCCACAGGTTCCTTTTTTTGGGGGGGGGAATGGGAAAAATTTTTTTTCCCCAAAAAAATTGCAAAAACAGTTTATCGTTATTATGTTTACTGTTTTGTTTTGGTCTTAATCGACTCGATTATTAAATTTTCGCCCACACGTGATTAAAAAAACATATTGATTTGACTTTCAACAACAACAAAAATTTGTTGTTTGTTTGTGTTTGTATGTTTTCTCGCAAATGGGAAATTTCTTTGACACGAAATTACAAGTGAAAAAAAAAATAAAAGAAATCCGAAGTAAAAAAAAAATAAAATGGATTTTAAAAAAAAAGTAACAATAAAAAAAAGAATTTTTAAGGTATTTTAAATCGAAAAAATTCGGATTAAAAAAAAAAAATGGGGGGAGGGGAAAAGGGCTCCTTTTATCGATGGATTGTGTGTGGGGGGGGCGGGGAGGATTGCCCTTTTATTATATTTTATCATGAACGTAAGATCGAGTTTTTTGTTATGCACGTAGTATTAAAATATTTAGTGCAATGTTAATGTCAAAAATATTTGGAACAATCAATATTTTGTTGTTTGTTTTCGGTTGTTTCGGGTTCGACAAACTCACTCATTCACTCACTCACTCACTCTCTCATTTGTCAATCGATGGCGACGTCAAAAAAAAAAAAAAAAAAAAAAAAACAAACGTCATCGAGTTTTTTATTAAATAAAAATATTCTCGTATCCTACTCTCGAAAACGAGTATTAATTATTTATATTTTTTTTTTTCTTTGTTTAGGTTGGCACTACGTAAAAAGTAAAATTTCAGGTTTTCGAGTTTTTTTATTTATTTATTTATTAATTCTCTCGATCGATACGAGATACTACTCGGAGTAGGATACTGTAGAGAGGAACTTGACTAAATCGTGGTACGATAAAAAAAAAAAAAAAATTTCCATTCGAAAATTTCCGCCATTTTGTTTTTCGCATTTCCAGTTTTTTTTTTTTTTTTTTTTTTTTAAAAAAATGTTTTGCAAAAGTATATCCTATCCGCATGTTTTTTCATTATCGTTCCTTATTATTATTATTGTTACTAGTCTGGTTTATTTGAAATTTTCACATGCTAAAAATTTTTTAGGTTTCGTATTATTATTAATATTATTATTATTTTTTTTATTACCAACATAAAATTTATCTGACTCCAAAGACACGAATTAATTACGGGAAATGTTTTGACTCCAAAACGGAAACCTTGAAAGATAAATTTTAAATTTGCATTTATTTAGGTTTAGAAAAAAAAAAATTTTTTTTCACGTTTTAAATCTGCGAACCTGATTCCCTGAAGTTATTATTATTATTATTATTATCATTATTATTTTTATATGTTTTACAACGAAATTAAATTTAGCGTTTTACAACGGAAGTGAAATTATAATAAAAATATTTTCGGAGCTATGAAATTAAAAAAAAAAAAAAAAAGAAAAATGTCGTCGACTGCTGCGTGCTTGTTGCGTGTTGTTGTTGTTGCTCTTCGACAATGATTGTTTGGCATTGTTAAATTTAGTCGTGAAACTTTTACTTTTTTTGTTATTTCTTCATTTACGTTTTGTTGTTGTTGTTTATTTTTAGATTATTTGAATTTTTGCGATAATTTTTTTTTTGTTTTAAATTAGGAAATAAAAATTCACGTGTGCGGACTCAAAACCTTTGTTTCCTCTCTCTCTCTCTTCTAGTTTCTTTTTCCTCCAATTTTTTTTTTTTTTTTTTTGTGATAAATAAATAAACCCCCCGAAGGAAAGTAAAAAAAAAAAAAAAATTTCTTTAAATTTTTCGTCGACAACCACAACGTAGACGACGACGACGACGACGACGACGACGACAAGGACAAACAGACAACAACCACTTCATTTTTAGAATTAAATTTCAATGTCAATAATATATATATATATATTTCATTTGTCAATATTATTTCGTTGTCGATTGTTTGGACAAAACGATATGAATGATTGTTGTTCCGGTTGTTTGTTGCATCCTTTTAATTTTTTCTTTGTATTATCATTCGGACAGAACTTTAAACTTTTTGATTCTTCTTAAGAAGGAGAAGGAGGAGTAGGAGGAGGAGATGGATGAGAAGGAAACTCGTGTCTCCTTCATTCAATACGATAATTTTTTGTTTTTTTTTTTTTTTTTTTTTTTTTTGTTTGTTTGTTCATTATTACTTTTTTATTATTTTTAGTTATTTAAAAAAAAAAAAAAAAACTCTTCCTGTCGCGTGACAAATAATTATGACATTCGTTTGTTTTTAAATAGTGAGAGAGAGAGAGAGAGAGAGAGAAAGAGAGAAAGCGGTAAAATTGACGACAGCATTGAAAATAATAATAATAATTCGATAGGTTTAAAAATTTTTTTTTTTCAATTAAAAACAAATTAGCACTTGTTTGTTGCCATTGGTTGGCCATTTTGTTTTTTGTTTGTTTTTCGGTTAAATTGACCTTTAAAGCTAATTATAGATCGGGAGCGTGTAAAACAGACGTTTTTATTACGAATATTTGTCAAGTCAAAATTTTTTTTCATCTGTAAAATATTTTGACGTGAGAGTGCAACAACAACAACAACAATCGCAACATGTTTTTGCGTTGTTTTTCCATCTCCCTTCGTGTTTGTTTTCCCTTTTTTTTTTTTTTTTTTGGCTCTTTTCGGTAAAGTTTGAATCCATCGTGTTGTCACGGGTAGCACGTGTTAATTTGTTTTCGTCACGGAGATGATACGAATAAAAAATTAATAATAATAATAATAATAAAACATTTATTGGATGATGTTTTCGGTACGGATTTAAAACAAAATCATCTGAAAACATTTTTACTGGGATACTGGTTTAAAAATAATAATAATAATAATAATAATTTTTATATAAATCAAGATTAATGAAAATACAAAAAAAAAAAAAAAAGAGAAGAAAACAATTTTTTTTGATTGCGTTCAATGGTTGTTCAATTTGTTGTTTTTGTTTGGGGGAAGCTGGGGAGCGGGGGGTGAGAGGCAGGGGGAAGGAATAATCCATTGAGTGTCGAATATAAATTAAATTAATATATAAAAGGATATAAAGGAAGAAGAGGTTATGTAAGAAACTCGTTCGTCGCGCTCTCGTTTTTTCTCTTTTTCTCTTTTTTTTTTTTTTTTACGTAAGATCGAACGAAACGAATGTTTTTGGTAACAAACAAAAACATTGGAAAACATAATTTTTTAATACTAATTTTTGTGTTTTGTTTTTGTTTTTGAGCGATGATTTTTTTGTAATGTTTGTTCCGTGAAAAATGTTTGATTACGTGACATAAATCAGTTAATATTAAAATTTGTTTCCTTAAAAAATCCCACGGTGATGATAATAATATTTAAATTTTGATTGTTGTTTGTTAATCTTAATTTTTTTTTTGTTTGTTTTCTTTTTTCAGGTTCAAGAATGCCTTAAAAACAAAAATTGTAAATCAATAAAAAAACTAAAAGAAAAATCGTTGGTTCAAAAAAAAAAAAAAAAAAAATTAATTTTTTATTTAAATGTCGATTGCGCACAATATATTCGTTTGTTCGTTTGTTGTTTAAAAAGAAAAAAAATGTTTGTTCTTAAAATATTGTATTGAGGAAGAAGAAGAAGAAAAAAAAAAGAAATCATTTTTCGAGAAATGAAGTGACGTTTATGATTTTAATAAAATTACAAATAAATGTATGATTAAGAAGAAATCAATTAATAAAATGGATAAAACTTTCGCGTTGTTTTTTCTCACTGTGGTTGTTATTGTTTGTTCCGTATTGGAATGTTTTGCATTGGAAGGACCAAATGTTTGCACGAGACAAGAAGAGTAAGTAAATTTGATATTTTATCATTATTATCATTATTATATTACTTATCGAAATTCGAACCGTCGAAGGGAAGTGATTTTAAAACGAAAATTAATAATAATAATAAAGTGCCATTTTGCAATTTTTTAAAAGGAATGAAATCATAAAAATTTCATTAATTTATTAATAATTAAGCGGGGAGGTACGGGGGGGGAGAGGAAGGGAAAGAAAAATTAAATCAAATGAAATCGTTATCAGTTTATCAACACAATAAACTTTTTTATCTTTATTCTTTTTTTCTGTAAAATTAATAAACAGGTATACCGTCGTGGTACGAGTACCGAAAAAAAAAATGGTTCAAACTCGTTACTACGGATGGTGTTTAGCGGTTCCACCAAAATGTACCAAATATAGAATGGAAGTGAAAACGGTTTACGAAAATGAAACGATAACAAAAACGAGGCCGGTAGAAGATTGTTGCAAAGGTTACACAAAAAGCAATTTGGAAGACATATGCATACCTGTTTGTTCTAATAATTGTCTTCACGGTACTTGCGTTGCTCCGGAAAAATGCAAATGCGAACAGGGTTACGGAGGACCCACGTGTAGCGTCAGTTAGTATCAAAAAAAAAAAAAAATCCGATTGTAAACGTTCGCTGGAACTTTTTTTTTTTTTTTAATTTTTGTTTTCACTTTAATTTTTTTACAGGTTGTCCCGAAAACAAATGGGGACCCCAGTGCGAAAATAATTGTCTTTGCAGTGCAAACGGATTTTGTGATCCGTTCGATGGAAAATGCATTTGCAAAAGCGGGTACCGCGGTACTCATTGTTCTCTAGAATGCCCACCCAATTATTACGGAGAAGATTGCGCCGAAAAATGTCAGTGTTTAAACGGTGGAAAATGCGATCACGTATCAGGGGAATGTCACTGTCCATCGGGATGGATGGGACCTTTGTACGGTTTATATTTGACGTTTGATAAATAATGTTTTTTGTTTGCATGATATCGCGTCATAACGACGAATATCGCTTTGTGTGTGTGTTTTTCAGATGCGAAGATCCATGTCCGAACGGTAAACACGGTGAAGAATGCGGGTCCGAATGCAGATGTCAAAATGGTGGAACATGTGATTCGTCAACTGGAAAGTGTTATTGCACTCCCGGATGGACGGTTGGTTTATTTTTTTCGTCCCCCTATCGTGTAAAAAAAAAAAAAATTATTTTGTCCTAAATTTTTGCATCGAAACGTTATCACTTTTATTATTATTATTATTATTATTATCCTTAATTTCTTGTTTCGTTTCCCTCTCTCCAGAATAATATGAACGGCGTTATTAATATTTTTTTATAGGGTCCCGTTTGCGGCAATAGATGTCCTTCGGGTATGTGGGGCGTTAATTGTAATCAGTCATGTGATTGTTTTAACAAGGGAGAATGCGATCACGTAAATGGTAAATGCACTTGTAAACCAGGATACAGAGGGGAAAAGGTCGGTTTTTATCGTCTGGAAAAAAATATTGAAAAAAAAAATTGTTTACGATAGTTATTGAAAATCTTTTTGTTTTTTTCTCCAGTGCACGGATTATTGCGAAAAAGGTTTTTACGGAGAAAATTGTACATCGGAGTGTACGTGCTTGAACGATGCCTCTTGCGATCCAGTTACAGGAGAATGTAAATGCAAACCGGGATGGATTGGTAAAAATTGCGCACAACAAGCTTGTCCCACGGGATACTACGGAGAAAATTGTAAAAACATATGCGATTGCGAAACTGAAAATACCGAACTGTGAGTTTTTTTTTTGTTTTTATTTTTGTTTCCTAAAAAAAGAAGAAGAAGAAGAAGTGTGGTTTTCTGAAAAAATTTTTTTTTTAAATTCGCACGGCGTGTTAAAATGGTTATTATTTTAGTTACACTTCACACAAAAAACTAAAATTTCGTGGCAGCAAGAAAAAAAAATAGAAAACAATACGACAAAGTTCTAGGTTGAAAAACAAGTCATTAATAATTATTTTGTTCCAGTAAATTTTAGACGATTTCATAACCGTAATCATAATTACGTTCCATCCGCCATTGTTGTTAAGAATTTTTATAACTTTTTGTTTTGACAAAAAATAATAATAATAATTTTTTTTCTTACATAATTTAACATTGAAATTTGATTTCGCGGTTGTTCACACGAGTTTTTTTTTTTTCTCAAAAAAAAACGTTAAAATTATTTTTCCAGGTGTCATCCTGCGACGGGAGCATGCAAATGTAAACCTGGTTGGGATGGCGTCGTTTGTTCCCGACCGTGTCCATTTCTCAGATACGGTCCTGGATGCAGTAAAAAATGTAATTGTTTAAACGAAGCTTCGTGTTCTCCGATCGATGGAACGTGCATGTGCGCTCCCGGTAAAAAAAAAAAAAATTTGTTTGTTTTGTGTGTGGATCCTTTATACGTGTTGAAACATTTTAATGTTTTTGTTTTTGTTTCCCCCACGCAAAGGATATAGAGGAAATGATTGTAGCGAATTGTGTCCAAACGGTACATTTGGAGAAAATTGCGCTCAAAATTGTTTTTGTAAAAACAACGCGGAATGTTCATCCGAAACGGGAAGATGTAACTGCACTCCGGGTATTTAATTCGATTTAAATTATGGGAGAAAAAAAAATTTTTTTATGTTAATAATGTATATTCTTAAGGATTTTCTTAATTTATTTTCAGGTTGGATGGGTTTGCAGTGCGATCGACCTTGTAATGGAACGTACTACGGCCCTGAATGTTCTTTACCTTGCAAATGTCAAAACAATGGATTGTGTGATCCGGTCACGGGTGAGTTCATTTCAAAGTTCAAAAAAAGGGAAAAAACCCCCCCGAGAAATTTTGAATTTTTAACCTATCACACACCGGGTAATTATTTAAGACGTCATTCAAAAATTAAATTTGATAATTTTTGGATAGGAAAATGTAAATGTTTGTCGGGGTTCAAGGGTCAATTTTGCGAACAACGTTGCGCTAATTGGAAATACGGTAGAAATTGCACTTTGGATTGCAGTTGCAGAAAAGAAAACAGCATCGGATGCGATTCCGAAAGCGGACAATGCATATGCAAGAATCAATATAAAGGTTCGTTACTCGTTTTGTTCAGTAAATTCCTTCTAAATTTACAAAAAAAAAAAAAAAATTTTCTTTTGGTTTTCCGTCAGGTATTCAATGCGAAACTCAATGTCCGAACGGTAAATGGGGTGAAGATTGCAGTAACGAATGCGTTTGTTTAAATAATTCATCTTGCGATCCCGTGACGGGGGCTTGCATTTGTGCGAGAGGATGGACCGGGGATTCGTGTGACGAACCTTGCAGGCCTGGATTTTTCGGAGAAGGTTGCAAAGAAAGATGTTCTCATTTGGTCGGATTCAACGGTGAGTAATTTTTTTAAGAGCCGTTTAGAAGGGATCAATAGGTAGGAGATTTTTTCAAATCTTCTTCGTCTTCAGAAGATGGAATTTGCGATCACGTAACGGGAAGTTTCAAATGTCGACCGGGATTTACGGGTAGCAGATGTCAAAATCCGTGTCCCGTCGGAACTTACGGCGATGAATGCAAGTTAAAATGTTCTTGTAAAAACTACGCGGATTGTCATCACGTGACCGGAGAATGTCGATGCAGGCCAGGTTGGACCGGGCCGACGTGTGCAAACGCATGTCCCAACGGTTTTTACGGCGTCGGATGCATTCAACCGTGTACGTGTTTCAACGGAGGAACGTGTAGGCCCATAGATGGATTGTGCAGGTGCAAAGCGGGATGGACGGGTCCTCAGTGTAAAGAAAGTAAGTGGGAAAGAAACCTTTTTTAACCTTTTAAACAATTTTATTGATATTAATCGTTTTTTTTTTGCAGTTTGTCCCGAAGGTTACTTCGGCGATCATTGCATGGAACCATGCGAGTGTCCAAATGAAAATTTTATATGTCACGCAGCAAAGGGTTGCGTTTGCCGTCGTAATTTCGGCGGAGAACTTTGTGATATCGAACTCACATCAAAAATCATAGGTAAAAAAAAATCCCGCCCCCCCCCTTCCCGCACACCGAGCATCACTCGAATTAATTTTTTTTTTTTTTTTCCTTCAAAAAAAAGGTGAAAAGTCAGAAAGCGGAGGTGGCGGTAGCGGTTTAATCGCAGCTGGAATTGTCGTAGCATTAATACCGGTTGTTATTATTATATTAATAATACATTATTATAGAAGACGGGAAAAAAATTTAAAGACTGAAATAGCTCACGTGCAATATATAGCGGATCCATCATCGCAACCAGGTGAGGAAACCTTTAAAAATTGAAAAATTTTCAAAATGGAGTACGAAAAAAACAATTTTTTGAAATGGAATTTCTTTCAGATCAACATCATTTTGATAATCCAGTTTACTCGTTCAATTCTTATCAAAAAGATGATGGTCTTCAGCCTTTGAACAACGTTCAGAAAATTCAAGTTAAAAATAATTTGTCGAAGAAAACAAATTTGGAAAAGCAAAAATTAAGCGAAGAAGAAATGTCACTCAGCGGTGAGTGTTGGGGGGAGGGGGGAAAACAATTTTTTTTTTTTTTGGTGTCGAAAGGTCTAAAGAAATTCGTGCCAAGTTTGTAATTAAAAAAATTTTTTTTTTTTTTATTTTGTTCTCCAGGAGCTTTTAACGTACATTTCGAACATCCGGCATCGTTGAAAAATCGCGAAGCCGACATGAACAATCCGAATTTTTATCAATCGATCGACGAATTCGATGAGAAAAAAATCGATCATTTATACGATGAGATAAAACAAAAAGAAGGTTTTAATCCGGGTGAGTTTCGGAAACCGGAAACGGAAGTGTTTTCTTTTATTATTATTATTAATAATTACAAAATTTTCCATTTTTTTTTTAGAATTAGAATACGATCACCTTGATTACAGCAGGCCGGGAAGTTCGTGGAAACCAAATTATCAAAGGATGCCGAATCCATTTTTAAAAGAATCAAATACGACGACAGATTCGAACGCCGACAGCAATTCATCAAATATTTCAAATTCAAATATTAATATTAATAATAATAGTAACAGCAACAGCAATTCAAATTCTGAAAGAAGTTGAAGATTTACATCACGGGAAAAGGTTTTTTTTTTTAAAAAAAAAAAAAAAGATTTCCGTGATCGAAAAGGATGAAAATTTCTCCAAAACGGGATCATCGTGGATTTCCCGAGTCAACAAAAAAAATTATTTATTTGAATCCCTTTTTTTCTCTTTCTAATATTTTACCGTCGATCGACAATCGTTTTTAATAAAAGAAAAAAGATGAAAGAGAAAGAAAAAATTAAAAATTTACAAAGTGCCAAAAAAATGCTAAAGAAAACCAACACACACACACACACACATATCGTCGCCATTTTGTTTTTCTTCTTTTTTTAAAGGTAAAAAAAAAAAAATTTAATTTTAAATATAATAACAAACGGAGTCTTCCAATTTTGCAATTTACATCAATAATAATAATAATAATAATAATAATAATAATAATAATAATAATAATAATAATAATAATAATAATAATAATAATAATAATAATAATAATAATAATAAAACAAAATAAATTCGTAAATTTTGTTTGTTTGTTTGTTCGTGCAAACAATTTTATACATATATATATATATATATATATATATATATATAGATATATATATATATATATATATATATATATATATAGATATTGAAATTACAAAAGATAAAAAATAAATAAATTATATTGTTAATGTTTTGTAAAAGTTTTTTTTTTTTTTTTAAAGAAAAAATTTATTTAAAAATAATATAATAAAATATAAATATATATTTTTTATTGATTTTATATAAATAAATAAAAATTTTTTGTATTATGTATATATATATTAAATTGTAAATTATTTGCTCAAAAAAAAAAAAAGCGCGGATACGAGTTGTGATTTAATAAATAAATAAATAAATAAATGATCGAATAAATTCTTATTATTATTATTATTATTATCATTCCTTACCGGAAATGAATTTTTTTTTTTTTTCCATAACCGAAAATTAGGTTTTTTAATATTTTTTATAAATATATATATTTTCGATAAGATTATTTTAATTAAAATCAATCGTATTGTAAATTGAAGAAGGAGGAGACAGGAAAAGGGGAGGAGGAAACAGTGGAAGGAGAGGAGGAGACGAACGAAAAAACGTGGATGTAGACAAAAAGAAAAAACGTTTGTGATTAATTATTTTGTGAGTCAAAGTTTTTAACGTAATGAATTAAGAAAATTTTCGATTTTACTTACTCGATCAGGTAAATAATTTTTTTTTTTTTTAACTTAAGTCCAAAAATCTTCGTTATTATTATTATTATTATTATCGTTTAAATCGAAATCCCAATCGGAATTTATTTTTTCACCGGAAAATTGGATTCTTTTATCGTAAACAAAATCAACATCATCTTTTTTTATTTGATTTTTAATAAATAACGTATCCATTAATTCTTTTTGTACGTTTAATTCTTTCGTCGATAATTTATTTAAATTTTCATTTAATTTTAATTCGTAATCGTTTTTTATAATTTCAACTCCTTCTTCCATTGTTTTACCATTTATCGTTATTTCTTGTAATAACCTTTAATAAAACGTAATTGCTTTTTAAAAAACGGTTAAACAAATATTATTTATAAACGTGTCATTAAATTAATATTTTAATAATAATAATAATTAACACACCTTATCATTTTTTTTATTTTAATCGATGGGATTTGTTTCAAATCATTCCTTTGTCGTAATTTTTCAAACGTTACGTCAACGTCAACAAATGGCGTATATTTTTTCAACGGTATTATTTTTCTTTTTAGTTTTTTTTCATCATTTGTTTTATACACGATAACTAATCCCGGAGGTTCAACACGTATCCCGCATTTTACTGGATTTATTTCCATCATTTAATTAAATACTTTAACAAGAACCTTATCAATTTATCAAAACATTGAAATTGTTACCGTGGCAACAGACAACAACAACAACGCCGTTTAAATATGCGACATAAATTATATTAAATTAAAATTTTTATATATATATATATATTTTAGCATGAATTATTTTTTTTTTCTGCTATAAATTTAACTCTCTCGTACGATAACGGTGGTAATAATAATAATAATAAATGGTTTAATTTACTTTTTAAATAATAATAATAATAATAATTCTTTTAACTGTGGTTAAAAAAAAAATTTTTTTTTGTGTGTCGATGTGTTAGGATGGATGTTATCAATTATTTTTTTTTTACTTAAATTTAAAAAAAAATTATTACCCAATTCCCTTTTTAATAAATTTTTTTAATATAAAAAAAATTATAAATTACATTTTTCAAATTGATATTATTAACTTAATGCATATACATAAATATATTACTTTTATTTTTAAATTATCGAACAAAAATAATTTTTTTTAGTATTTATTATTTAGATTTTTTCGTATTTGATTTCTCAGGTTTATCAATGTTTTCTTCAGTTTTGGGTTTATCTTTCTTTTTAGATTTTTTCAATTGTGATTTATTCGAATTTGATTTTCTAGTTCTCATTGCGAGTGCAAAACCGATCATTACACAAAAACCTCCAAGTGCAACAACCCAATTATTTTCTGCTATGTAATCAGCTATTAATTGTGTTAAATCATCGCTGAAAAAAAATACAAAAAAAAGAAAAAATTAAATTTTAATCATGTAGATTTATAAAAGTGAATATTTTTTCTAAAAATTTAAATCATTTCGAAAAAAGTTTTCAATTTACAATTTGACTAAAAGTAAGCGATTATTTTTGTCGAGTTTGATATTTTACATGAGTGTTTTAAAAATTGCAAGAATGATAATTAAAATCAAAGAATATTCAATTGAAATTTATATTTAACTTACAATGGACTTTTAGGCACAGGAACATTTTCACTTTTGGCAATTCTTTTGTAACCATCTGTTGCAAAATGAATCAATGCTTTAACATCATGCGACTGCAATTGATATCTGTACATTTTACCTTGGCGGAAGCTAATAAAAAAATATAAAAACATGAAATCAATCGATGAGTTTTAAAATAGATAAAGTTAAAAAATTTAAAACATACAAGATAAATGTTGGAGTTGTGTATACACCAAATCTTCTAGCTGTAGCAGCTCCTGTATCTAATCTATTAACTCTGGCAATGTTCATTCTCGTTTTTAAAGCAGCAGCCACAGCTTCCCATCTTGCAGTCAGTCTGTGACTTGTAACACATGTTTTACTATAACTGTAATTAAAAAATTATATTTTCATTAAATTACAATTTAAAAAAAAGTAATGCAATAGAAACTGGATTAATAATTATAAATAACTTACAATAAAACAAACCAGTCGCCAGTGGTTGCACCACTCGCTGCTTGAGTTAAATGTTCAAAATTACTATCATCTAATTCTCTCACATTTGGCTCTTTATTTTCTCTAAATGTATGTAAAATTAATTCATCATTTATATCACCACTGTATAATAAAGGAACGCCGTGTCTCATAAATACTAAGGCAGGTTCTTTAGCTGGACTGTAAATTTGTACCAAGTTACTGTTATATATTTTAACAACCCATGCATTCAGTGAATCAACAAGATCTTCACGAACGGACAAAAGTTCGTTTTCGATATTTTCACATTCTGGACATTGACGTTTAGCTAAAAAACATTAAAAAAATTTATTATTAAACTTTTAAAAAACAAATTCAATTTAAAAAAAAAATATTTAGGTACACCATTATGTTAAAAAAAATCTTACTGAACAAAACGACAACATATTTTTCAGTTGCACACAAATTAATAAATTCATTATCATCAACTTCTTCTAATGAATTATTAGAGTATGAAAAAGGTAAGAAACAAAGTAAAATAATTAAATTGATTGATAAATACATATTGACAAAGTGGCCTAATACCGGCCATTCAACCGATTTATAGAAAACAAAATGCAACGTGGCACCAACACTTATAGTGAAGTGTGCACGTTGTCGTAAGACTGCTTGCACGTTTCACATTTGACCAGTATAAAAATAACGGTCAATTTGAAAAGACTAAAATCTATGTTTAAGTAAAAATTTTCGATTTTATATAAAACTACAAATTGTAATTTAGTGTATAAGTGATTAGTTTTATTATAAGTTTTCTTTAATTTACGTTTGATATTTATAATAACAATAACTAAAACAAAAATGATGTAAAAAAAAAAAAAAAAAAAAATTATACCGTGGAGTGAAATTAAGAAAATTAAATAAGCAATTAATGTTAGTTTTAACTAATAATAAGAATGAAACACATAAAAGTATTTCGTAATTTATTACATTACTTTTCTTTATTTCAAATGTGAATACAAGTGTGCATTATCTAAAAGTTTTACACAAAACTTTATAAGAAAATTTAAGTTAAACCATAAAAGATGTCTACGAGCTATTTCCACCAAAAAAAAAAAAAAAAAATCAGCAGTATTCGATTCGGTTTATTTCGGTTTTTTCCGTTTAAAATCGGTTTTTCGCAAATCCCGCGTTGATTTTTCCAGTAAACTTCGGTCGCTTTACGAATTAACTTCTACGTGGAAAAAATAATAATAATAATAATAATAATTTTGTGATCTTCATTTTTTTCTCATTTTCTTCAGCACAGGGTAAGCATTAAAAATTTTATTTTTTTTTTCAATATGATAAAATTTTTTTTTTTAATATTAAAATTCTTTTTAATAATCTACACACGTTCGAGTATTTAAAATATAAAAAAAAAATAATTTTAATTGATAAATTTCGTTTTACAGTATAAATAAATAAATATATTGAAAAAAATTTTAATAAATTTATGTAAATATTACGAACGTGTTTGTATTTGATTTAAAAATTTGAGGAATGATATAAAATTTAAATTAAAATACGTCATGCTTTGATTTTTAATGATAACTCTTATCAAAACAAATCCATTTTAATAATTTTATATTAAAATAAATTTAGGTCGTATTGATATTGCTTCTCTCTCTCTCTTTCTCTCGCTCTCTTTTTATCAAAATTTTTTAGTGATAATTCAATAATAAAAATTTTTCTTTAAAAGAAAATTCGTACTAAAATAAAAAAAAAAAAAAACTTTTTAAAAAAAAAAAAAAACGTGAAAAGCATTTTAGTTGAGTTTTTTTTTTTTTTTTTAAAAAAAAAAAAGTTACTGAACAAAAACTTGAAAAAAAAAGAAAAAAAAAATTCATTCTGAACGCATTAAAAAATTTATTATAGGAAAAAAAAAAAAAATAACTTTTTATTTTCAATTTCCTTTTCTGTCATTTTTAGTTTCGATTTCGTTTTTTTTTATATTTTTTATTTTTTTTCGTTTTCCCCAATAATTTTTGACCGACCGGAATTTCAGGTTAAAAAATTTATTTATATATATTTCGTTGGAAAATTCAGCGTGAAAACATTTTTTTTTTTTTTACAACAAAAAAGAAAAAAGGAAAAAAACATTTAATTACTTTTATTACCGTAAATTTTTTCACATTATCACGAATTTTTAAAGTTTTTATAACACTCTTGCAAAAACTTTTATAGTTTTTTTTTTTTTTTTCCATAAAAGACAAAAAGAAAAACGTGAATAAAAGAAAAAAGGAAAAATCACACCCTTAAATTTTTCCTGACTAACCCATCGTGTTTAATTTACCATTAAAATTTAACTGACTCTTTTAACTTTTCAAAAAAAAAAAAAAAAAAATATAATAATACATAACAATCACATTTACTAACGTGACAATATAAAAAAAAAATTTCAATATAAATGATGACATTTTTTTTTTTTTTTTTTTTTTTTTTTTAGCTTTTGGGTGTATAAAAATTTATCCACTTTTGAATAATTGCTGTCAAAAAAAAAAATGTAAGAGAAAAATTTTTTTTTTTTCCTTCCATCGTACGAATTTTTTTTGGGGGGAGGAGAGGGAAAGACAAAAAAGGCAAAGAACGTTTTTAAAAAAAAAAAGGTCTTGAAAGTGCGTGTGTGCGTGCGTGCATTTGTTTGGTCAATTACTTTGTTTTTTAAACTCAAAATAAGATTTTTTATTATTTTTTTTGTTTGTTTGTTTGTTTGTTCTTGTTATAACAAGGAAGAAGACGAAAAAAAAGGTTTTAACACCAAAATTTATTATGTGGTTTTTTTTGTTGGAGGGAAACCTTAAACCTTTTTCTTTAATTTTGTGGGGGGAAGGTAATAAGTTTGTGACCGAAAATTGATTTAAAACGTTAAAATTTTAAACTGAAACGTTAAGTTTACCAAAAAAATAAAAACTTTATCGTGACGAAAAAAGGCGGGGAGAAAATGAATGAATCGTGAATTATTTTCAACAAACAAACGAACGAACAAACGTTTTCATTGATTTTTCCTTTTGGAAAATCTCGTTATAATCGTTTAACTTTCAATTATTTAATTGAAAAAGAAAAAAATTAAATCCAAAAACTAAAAATTTTCTTTTTCTTTTTTTTCTTCATCTTTCTTCCCTTCTTCCCTCCCCCTGCCCTTCTTCCTCTCTCTCCCCTCCCCTCCTTTAACCTAAAAAAATTTAATATATATATATATATATATATATATATATATATATATATATATCAGTAATTTTTTATCATTCTTAAATATAATAGCTTTTTTGGAAAAATTTTCAGCTTTTCACCTTTTTTTTGGTAACCTTTTGAGGGGAATTTTTTTTTTTTTTTGATTTCGTTTGTACCTCGGTAGATTTTGTTACCTTATTATTATCATTATCATGATCATTATTATTATTATTATTATATTATTATTATTATTATTATTATTATTATTATTATTATTATTATTATTATTATTATTATTTCACACTCGTCCTCATAATCTCATATGAGTTGAATTGTTATGATATTAAAATTTTTTTCTCAATTTCATTAAAAAAAAAAAAAGGGGGAAAATTTATTCCCAAAAGAAAAATAAACCTTTTTCGAGAATCATAACTAAAATGTTATGATTCCTTTTTTTTTTTTTTTTAATTATAATAATTTTATATATTTCGTTAATTACTTAAAATTTTTTTTTTTGAGTTTACGCCGCGTTTGTTTTTTGTATTTTTTTTTTTTTTGTACCTAAAACGCGCGAAGGATGTGTAAAAACGGGGAAAACCCTAAAAAAAAAAAAAAAATTTTCTCTCGTTTATAATTACCGCAGTTTGTTTTTTTTTTTATTTTCAAATATGGCGCGTTTTATACATTTTGAAAAAGGGAGGGAAAAAAAATATATTTAAAATAACGTTCAAACGCAAAAAACACTTACGCTCACGCCCGCCCGCCCAAAAACATAAATTATAACGTAAATACGTATTAAATCATTTATCCCATAATTTAAAAACTAATAGTAAAATTACAAGAATGATATATTTTTAATAAAATTAAAATTTTTATAATTTTATATAAAATAAAATAAGTTTTTTTTTTTAATTTAATTGGATTTACTTACATTTTTAATTAAATTTTATTTTAATATTTAAAAAAAAAAAAAAAAGTTTTCACTTAAAACTATTTAAAAAAAAAAAAATTTAATTATGCGTACTTTATGCAAGAAGTTACGCAAATTTTTTACTAATTAATTATGATAAATAATTTTTTTTTTTTAAAAAAATAAAATCCTTTGACGTTTTCCTTTCGTAAAAAAAAAAAAAAAAAACCTTTGAAAATGACAATAATAATAAATATTATTTTAAATTTAATAAGATTCGACAAAGGAAATAAATAACGCTTGTTTTCCGAATTCAATGATTTATTTTTTTCTTATGATCATGTGACGTAAAAAAATTATTTATTTATTTATTATTATTATTATTATTATTATTATTTTCAGATGTTTCGCCCAAGTCCGGGTGAAACACTTCGAGCCTGGCTGTTATCCGCACTTGTAGTTCATGGAGCCGTTGCTGGAAATCCGGATGCTAAACGTCTTTACGATGATCTTTTATCTAATTATAATAAATTAGTTAGACCGGTTGTTAACACGTCTGACGTTTTACGTGTTTGTATCAAATTAAAATTATCACAACTTATCGATGTGGTAAGTTTCATAACTTTTTCTAATTTTTTCTACTTTTTTTTTAAATAATTCGATTGATTTGCGATATATCGAACGATTATCACATTCACTACGTGATGTATATTATTATTAATCACGTTCATTGTTAACCCCGAAAATCAAATACTTTATTGTTTCGAAAGATTAATTATCCATCTCTTTCTTCTTTATTATTCCTATGGTTTCCCCCCTCTCCACACCTTCTCCTCTCCTCTCCTCTCTTATTGTTTTAATTATTAAACCGTCACTTTAAATCGTCTCTCTCTTAGTGAGTTATTTATTTCTATTAATTTTTTATATGAATAAAAAATAAAGGAAAGAAGGAAGGAAGGAATATGTTTAATAATAATAATAATAATCACTACTGTTTTTAAAAATTTAAATAAATGCAACGTTATTTCGAAAATTCTTTTTTAGTCTGCTCATGTTAATAAGCCAATAAATTTAAAATTTTCTATTTTTTTATAAATCCGATAGGTTATTTAATTTAAAAAAAAAAAAAATCCGCCATATTTGTTTTTAACAAAAAAAAAAAAAATCTCAACGACATTTAAAATAAAAACAAAAATGTGCAATCATTTTAATAATTTATGATAAAATAAAAATTACACACGGAAATTTATTTATTTATTTAAAAAAAAAATGCTAAAAACAAGAATCAAAGTAAGTTTATTATCATTATTATTATTATTATCATTATCATTACTATTATTATTATTATTATTATTATTATTATTATTATTATTATTATTATTATTAAAATAAAATTGAATAATATTTTTCGGTTTTGTGATTTTTCAATAAAATGACGATGACCACATTGTCAAAAATTTTATTCGATACCATTGAAAGTTTATTATACGAATAAAAATAAATTTCGTAACGTATAAAGGTTTTCAATGGAGGGGGAGGGGGGCGATGAGAGGGTTTTCACCGAATGAAAACAAACGAAAAAAATAAATAATAATGATGATAACAATCGTTAAAAAGAGGTATGAAAACACATATGTGTAACATCGTTTAAAAATAAGAAAAATAAAATTACAGAACTTTAAATTTCCGAATTATTCAATTTCCCCGAGGGAAAAACAACGGCAGACAAAATATGAAACACCTAAGAAATTTTCATCCCAGACGGAAAATTTAAATGATAATAATGATAATTATTATTTACGAAATTATAAAAATTATATACCCGTGTCGGAATACGAAATGGATTCTATGACTATCGAAAATAGTTTATCACAAACAATCGTCGAGGTAATTTATTTATTTATTTATTTTTTTTTTAAATATACGTAAACCGTGTCGACGGTTTAAAAAAAATTATTATTATTATTATCATCATCATTCGAATGAATTATTAGTCGTTCCAATAGTAGTAGTTAATAAAAGTGTCAACCGTAATAATTTATTTATTTATTTAAATATTTTTTTTAAAAAAATTTTTTTCATATCTCGAATGATTGATGAATCGATGGATCGATCGATCCATCGATCGATCGAATGAATGAATGAATGATGGAATTAAAAAATTAATTTACTCACAAAACAAAAAAAAAAGGGTGTGATTGATTTATTGTATTATTATTTCATCGTGAATTCGATTCTCGGCGTTCAATAATAATAATAATAATAATAATAATTTTTTTATTTTTTTTTAAATGTTAACAAATTTATTTTATGAAAGGAACAAATAAAAAAAAAATTTTCCAAAAAAAAAAAAAAAAGGGAAATTTCCGTGTTATGATTTTGTTATGATTTGATAATTATTCAAAAATAAAAAAAAAAAAAAAAAAAAAAAAAAAGGAAACAGTAAGCGAAATATCAAGGAGAAATAAATCAAGTTTGGAACCACAACAACAACAACAACAACATCATCATTATTTTAGAAAAGGAAAAAGAATATTACCGGTCATGCCTTTTTGGTGTTATTCATCGAGGAGGATTAAACCAGAAAGAGAAAAATTAAAAATTAACAATAAATATCCGTTTTCACCTCATAATAATAATAATCATAATAATAATAATATTTCTAACGAAGGTAATAAACTAATGTGACGAATTATTTATTTACACGCACGCACACACACACACACACACACGCATAATCCTCTATGAGAATTTTCATTCATTTTATTATCGTTCGTCGTACTCATCATATTATTATTATTATTATTATAATTTTTTTTTTTTTATTACAGCGAAATACGTTAAAAAAAATATAAGATATTACGATGATTTGAGAAGTAATTTAAAAAAATCAAACGTTAAAATAAATAAAAATTCTCAATGTTGTCATCGGTGTTGCGAGAGAAGTAACCATAACAGTAACAGTAATAGTAATAATAATAATAATAATAATAATAATAGGATAAAGAAAAAAGTAAAAAATAAATCAACGTGCGTAAGGAAAAAAAAGAGAAAAAATTTTATTGAAAACGATAATAAAATATACGCGAATATTTGTTCGAAAAATGATTTGAAATCGATATTGAAAAATTTTAAAATCGTCGACGGAAACACAGTAAATAATGATAAAAGGGAAATTATTTATGATAAGAATAAAAATTACGTTCCCGCTTATTTCGTTTTGAAATTGGAAAAAGGTAGTAAAAGTGAAAGTTACGAAGACGAAGGGGAAACAACCGATTGTAAAAATATTAAGGAGGAAAAGAAAAATAATAATAATAATAATAATAACAATAACAACAACATTTTCGAAACTAAAAGTTTTAAATTGATTTTTTCAAATGATAATTATAATGAAAAAAGTGTTAAAAGCGTTAAAAGTGATACGAAACCTACGACAGCAGACGATGAGTCTGTAGAAATATCCACGACTTTTTTTAGAGACAGTACGACTCAAACGACGAACGTAAATAAAGAATCACACGAAAATCATTTTTCTAAAGATCAATTTAAGGTAATTAATATTTTTTATCCCGTTTTTTCCTTCTTCTTTTAAAATGAAAGAGAGAGAGAGAGAGAGAGAGAGGGTGAAAGAAATGAAAAGCATTGAAAAAAAGACTGAAAGGGAGAGAGAGAGAGAAAAAAAATTATAAAATTGAACGGTGCTAATCATAAATATTATTATTATTATTATTATTATTATTAGCATTCGATAAAAAAATAAATTTGCAAATGACAGGAAAAAGAAAATAGAATATAAAAATAAAAAAAAAATTTTTTTCTTATTCGATTTATAATAAAAAAAATTAATTTAAATAACAAGGAAGACGACAAAACAAGTCGTCGGCCATATTGTCATATATATTATCATTATTCCTCGTTAATTTAAATCATATTCGAATGTGGAGTCGGGAAAGTGGGAGGCGGAGGAAAATTTTTTTTTTTTTTTCAACTTCAGATCTCTCACTTTCACTTTTTCTTTCTCTCTTTCCCTCTCTTTTCCTACACACAAATATATATTTTTTTTTTTTTTTAATTTTAATTTTGCCAAAGGTTCGTTTTTTTTTTTTTTTTTTTTTTTTTTATTATTATTCAAAACAACATCCCTACAAATAAAATAAAATAAAAAAAAAAAATCTTTGGTTTGGTTTGGTTTTTATTCGTTTTCCGCCCCCCATTTTGTTTTTTTTTTTTTGTGTTTCTTTTATTTTGTAATTAAAAACAATAAAACAAAATTTTATTGGTTTTACCCCCCGCCCGCTTCTCTCCCCTTTTTCCACCCCTCCTTCCGTTCGGATTCTTTTTCCGTTATTAATATTTCCATCGTTTGTATAAAACGACGTCATTTTTTCGTTTAAAAAAAAATTTTTTTAATTCTTCATATAAATATTTTAATTTCACCGATTAAGACGACGACAGCAACGACGACAGTAACGACGACGACAGCAACGACGACAACAACAACAACTACAAAACCGCAAAACTAATAATAATAATAACTTTAAACAAATACAAAACGTAACATCACATGCAAGAATTTCTTTATTGCAAGGCACAAAAAAAAAAAAGATTTTTATAAAATGTTTAGACGTAATAATAATAAATTAACAAAAACATGACAAAAATGACTTTTAAGTTTAAGAAAAAAAATAGAAAATAATTTAAACAGCAACCAAACAAAACAACAAAACTTTTGATGTTTGTTTATTTATTTATCAACAAAATACAGTTTAACTTATTTAACATTTTCTTATTATTCTTATTTTTACTCTTTTTAATGAACGAATCGTTTATAAATTTTATATTTTATTTAAACTTTTTGACGATCCCCCATCTCATTCATTTAAAATTATTATTATTATTATTATTATTATTATTATTATTATTAAAAAAATTTTTTAATTCATTCATATTTTTTTTTTTTAAAATAAAAATATATAAAAAAAATTTTTTTATTTAATCGTGAGAACTAAAACCATCTGTCACACAAAATGGTTTATGTATATAAAAAAAATCTACTTTAAAACTTGTAGTTTTTCTTTTCTTTAAGTCTTTTTATAAAATAATATTTTTCAAAGCTTTTTTTTATTTACCCAAAATATAATACAGAAAAAAACATTCGGACAACGTAAAGATAAATTTTCCCAAAGGAAAAATTCATATGAAAAAAAAAAAAAATTTTTGTAAATTAAATTTTCCATATAATAATAATAATAATAATAATAAAATCACATTATGCATAAAAATTTTAATTTTAATAATGTATATATTTATGTATGTACGTAATCGAATGCATAAAATTTTTTTTTGCTTTAACAAGCGATGAAAAAAGGCATTTTTTTTTACCTCGTATAATTATCACTATCATTAAAATTTGTTGTTTTGCATAGTTGGCAAAATCGATATAATTTTTTTCCTTTTTTTTTTTTTAAATTAATGAAATATTTATTGATTAATTTAAATAAAATAAAAAAAGGCAAAAAATTTAATACGAAATGAGTCGTTAACGCCATTTTTTTTTAAAAAGAAAAACTTATTTACAATTTACTTTTATTACCGAGTACCAAAGAAAAAGAAAGAAAAACGAGTTGAAAATTTAACCCTTAATTTGAAAAAAAAAAAAAAAAAAAAAATTGGTTTAATGCCCAAAGGTATCGAATTCCTTTTTATTTCAAAAAAAAAAATTTTTTTTTTACTTTATTTTCTACTGGGAATAATTTTCAACTTTTTCCTCCGTGTCAACAATGTTTTTCACAGTTTAAAAAAAAAAGGAAAAAAGGAAAAAAAGGAAAAAATAATATTTATTTTCGAGTTTTGAATGGATATTTACGTTTTTATAAAAAAAAATAGAAATTTCATACGTGAATGTTGTCGATAATAAAATAATAACAACTTTGCAAAAACGTAAACAACGTAACAGGAAAATTCCCTCCCCCTCCCCCTCTCCCCCCGTTTTTTAAAACGAATGATGTTTTATATATGAGAAAGAAAAAAAAAAAATTTCTTAAATAAAAAATAAATTAATCGTTTTTTTTATTTATAAAAAAACCATACGTCAAACGGTAATTATCATGTTAAATTTATTCAACTTAGAGTTCGATTAAAAAATTATTTAACGATCAACCAATCAGAAAAAAGAAAAAAAACGTTTTAATCGTAATTGTTTTCTTATACGGGGAATAATAAAAAAAAAAAAAAAAAAGAAATTTTATTTGCAAATTTATTTTTTTTACAATTTGAATAAGATTTTTTTATTTTTGTTTTTTTTTCTTCTTCCACGTTTAAAAAATGTCGTATAAGTAAAAAAAAAAAACAGATTCGAAATTTTTTTTTTGTTAAATTACTCAGACGTTCAACTTGAGTTTTTTTCGTTTTTAAAAACTTTTGTTTTTGACTATTTTTTTCTTTCTTTCTATTTTATTTATATTTATATAACATATTTATTTAGTTTTTCCCAATAAATTTATAACCTTAACTTTTTCATGCACTTTTTTCCTTTTTTCCTTTTTTTTTATTCGACTTTTTCGCAGTATTACTACTTTGTGAAGAGGAAAAAAGGAAAAAAATGAAAATTTATAGTTTCAATAAACTCGTGTTTTCAATGTTATTTTCTTCTCCTTTTTTTTAGTTTCTCTCTTTTCCCACTACAAAAAATAAAACTAAAGTTAGTTTTTTTTTTAAAAGTTACTTTTATTATTATTATTATGAACTTACTCGGCAAGCGTTAGAAAAAAATTTCTATTTTTTTTTTTTCTAGAATTCAGAAACAGAAACGGAAAAAAAAGAAAAAAGTTGCGATTTAAAATTTTGTTTTGCTTGTTTAAAAATGGAAGAAGATTTTAAATTTCAAAGAGAATTTAGCATGACTTTATTAGAACAAATGAAAAATTTGTTGACGCAACTTTCCTCACTTATTGCAATATTAAATAATTTACTATATACAAAAGTAAAGGATTTGTTATTAATTATTAATTAGTTTTAAAATTGTTTAATAATAATAATGTTATTATTTTTAAATGTCGACAGAGCGATGACGTTACCAGCGATTGTTCGGAATTTATGAAAAAAAATTTTTTTAATAACATAACAAATTTCAATAATCAAATAATAAGTAAAAAAAACGTGACGCAAGTTCCGAAAATAATAAAATGCGTGAGACCTCTTTTGGACGGTTTTGGAGGATCAGTAAGTTTCGGTTGGTAATTTTCTTTTTTTTTTCAAAACTCATTTTTTTTTAAAAAAAAAATTTTCCATTTTCTTTATATTTATTTATTTTTTTTTTTTGCTCGTGAGATTTTTTATGACGAACTCGTGGCAAGAATTGAAATTTAAACTCGTATTCTTTTCTAATTTATTTATCAAACTTTTTTTTTTCTCCCTCCCTTACGATCGTGGTACACCCTCCGGTCAAAAATAGTTTTCAAAAATCTTTCATACTTTCCTCTCCCCAAATCCTTGAAAAAAAAAAAAAAAAATTTATTTTCACGTAAAAAATCATCGGAAATAACATTTTCAAAAAAAAAAAAAAAAAGAAAAGAAATACATCACGTTTTCTAAATAGATAATTGTAATAGATAAAAATATTGATTAAATGGAAGAAACCACAAAGTACCAATTTAAAAAAAAAAAAAAAAAATGGAAAAAAGATTAAACATGTCGAACATTTATGGTTAACTATAAAACTTTATTTTGTATCCTGTGGAAAAAAAAAACGTTCGATAAATCCGTGAATTTTTTTTAAATTTCCCGCGTTTTTTTTTTGAACGAATGTAAGTGTCGTTCCGGTGAAATTTACTAAAATATTAATGCAAAACGGAAGTTGACGATAATGAAATTTATAATTTCTTTTTTTTTCCAGTAATTTTGTTTTTTTTTTTGTTTTCCAGTAATTTTTTTTTTTTTATGGATTTATCCAGCAACACCTCGCTCAACAATTAAAACCATAAAAATTATTATTATTATTATTATTATTATTATTATTATTATTATTATTATTATTATTATTATTTTAATTGTTTTTTAACGTTTTAGAATATTAAAATTTTTAATTTATTTATTTGTTTCTGTCTCTCTCTCTTTTTCTCTCTGTCTCTCTGTTTTTTCTCTCTTTATTTCTCTTTCTCTCTGTTTTTCTCTCTTTTTATCTCTCTCTCTCTCTCTCTCTCTCTCTCTCTCGGTCACACACACATTCACTCACTCATTTTTTTTTTGTTTTTTTAAAGAGGAAAACACGTTCAGCGAAACACTAACCGGAGATGGATCCCGAATTAAATTAACGGAAAATTGTTATAAAAATATCGATAAAAAATTATCAAAAATTATGTATCCGGAAAAACATGAAATTTATTTATCTCGTATCGATTATCCGGAACTAAAAACATTCAATAGAAAAACAATCGAAAGGTATGTGTGTGTAATACATTTTATTTTTTTTTTATTTTTTCCAAAACTGGAGAAAATAAATTCATTCAAATTCAAATACGCGTAAACCATTTCGGGTTCGAATCGTGGAAGTAGAAAAAAAAAAAAAAATTATAAGAGAAACGTGTATCTATAAATTTCCTTTTTATTTATTATTATTATTATTATTAGAGTAAAGAGAAAAAGATAAATTTAAGTTTTGGTCGGCCGACGTGAATAACAATTGCTACAATTAAAATATACCCAAAAACCGGAAATGACTTTAGTCGGAAAAAATAAAAAAAATGGATCGTCATGATTAATGACGGTATTAAAATTATATTGGAAAATTTAAGATTTTAAATCACCACCAATAATCTTTTTCGTATTTCTCACTTTTTTTTTACGTTTCCGCCCCCCCCACTTCCCCTCCCCCGTCTCTCAACTTCCGTTTCCTCTCAATTTCGATCTTATTAATTCTCATTCATTTAAAAAAAAAAAGAAAAAATTTTTCTCTCTGTTTTTTCCTTTTTTTGTCGTTTTAAATTGACGTCGTTCGGTTTCTTCCTTTTTTCCTTTTTTTTTTTTTTTTTTAATCGAAGACATTTAAAACTATTAATTATCTAAAAAAATTCGAATTTTTCACGATTGGAAAAATTTAAACTGAAATTCTAGAATTTTCTATTTTTTTGTAGTTACAATTACAATTATTATTATTATTTTTTATTATCCAAAACTAAAAAATTTTCCATTTCATTGATTATTTTTCACTAATTTTCTTTTTTATTTTTTTTCTCTTCTTTTTACCCCCCCTTCTTTCCCCTCCTCTCTCTTCGTTTCCCTCCCCCCCTAAAAAAAAAAAATTTTTAATCCTTTGGCAAATGTAACTTTTTTTTTAAAAACCTTTTTTTTCGTGCGTGTTCGTGTGCGTTCGGAAGGTTTTTTTTTTTTTTTTTTTTAAAAAATATTTTCATTTAATTTTTTTAAGATAACAAAATTAAAAGCTGAACGTTTTTTTTTTTTTTGGCAATAAAATGAAATTTTAATTATTTTAGGTTGTTGAAAAAAAAATGATGATGATGATATCAATTACTTGGAAACATATTCCTCTTATTTTTACTTTCATTTCCGGTTTGGGAAAACATTTTTTTTTTTTTCGTTAATTGTTTTTTTTCCCTCCCTTTTTTTTTTTTTTTGTTTGATGTTCGTTTATTATTAGTTTTAACGATTATTAATAATGAATAAATAAATAATAATGATGATTATTCAAAGGTTAGAGCTATTATTATTATTATTATCGTTATCAGAGTCGCAACAGGAAGTAAATAAAAAAATAAATAAAATAAAAAAAAATTTTTTTATGACCGCAATAAAAAAAAAAAAATTATAACTTTCGAATGATTTTATCTTTAATATTGTTTATCTCATCAAAACATTATTATTATCATCATCATCATTATTATTATTATTATTATTTAACCTTTAATAAACCTTTTATTAAAGGTTATTTTTAATAATTTTTTTTTTAGCGAAAAATAAATAAAATTAACAATTAATATTTACTTTATGTTTTTTGCTGTCGGGGGTCTTTAGTACGTCTTTTCGTATTTAAAAAAAAATTTTACTTTTTTTTGGGGAGCTTTCATTTCCGGTTTTGGCATTTGTTTACTGTTTACCTTTTTGTTAGGGTCATTGACTTGTTTTTTTTTTTAATATATATTTATCTTTTCATTATTATTATTATTATTCATTTGTTTTATTTAAAAAAAAAAAAATGATAACTTTAAAATAAATACGATAATGAAAATTAAATTTTCGCGCGTTTTTACGCACACTCACGCGTTTCCCACGCATGCGTGTATAAATATATAGAATAAAAAACAAAATGAAACAGTTTTGGTAAATAGTATTTATACAAAAAAAAGAAAATTATTTTATTTTTTTTTGTTCGTTATTTGCTGGCGGGAATTTTGCCAAAGAACTGTTTTTTGCTGTCGCGTTCAATAATTCTGTTTTTTTTTTTTTTTAGTTTTCCCTTTTTTTTCCTTTTTTGATTACGGTAATAATAATAATAATAATAATAATTAATAATAGATAGTTATGCGTGGTGAAAAATTATTATTATTATCAAATTGAAATTTTCAAATTTTGAATTAATTAAAATTTGATTTTAAAGATATTAAAAAATAAATTTTTGTGTTGAATCTTAAAATTCCAGCATCCGTATTATCGCAATAAGAGATAAATTGCATCTTGAAATTAAAAAAATCGTTTTTTCATTTTTTTAAAAAATAAAATTAGTAATATTAATTAAATAAATAAATAAAAAAAAAAGGTTTCGCCATTTAATACGATAAATTACGTAACTTGTGTTTTGAAAATTTTTTTTTAACAATTAAAATTGTTTCAAATGTTTTATTGCGTTTGTTTATTCTATGAAACTTAAGGGGGATCGGTGGGGACGGGAGAGGAGGAAGGAGAGAGAAAACTGTTGGAGAAAAAGAAAATGGTTAAATTTTTTTTTCTGCTTTTTATGAATAATTTACCAAATATTATTAATTTTCTTAAAAACTTTTTTTTAAAAAAAAATAATTAAATATTTAAATGCGTGATTCGATAAAAATAATAATAATAATAATAATAATAATAATAATAATAATAATAATAATAATAAATATGGAAATGTTTATGTATTTGTTTAATTATGGATGACGAAAAAAAATTTTTTTTCGTTATGGAAAACGAAAAAGAAATAAAAAAAAAAGGTATCGACCGGATAAAATTGTGCAGAAAAAGGTATTTCGTGTATTTTACCGGAAGGGAGTAGAAAAAGAAAAAAAAAAAAGAAATTTCCCTGAGAAAATTTTATCCGAGAGAAAGACAATTTTGAGTTTTTTTTTTTTTTTAGGGGGATGGTGGGGAGGGAAGGGGGGGAAAGAAAAAACGTAAAAAAAGTAAAAAAAAATGATGAAAATGTTAAATCACAGATTTTCCACCACATCGGAAAAAAAAAAGAAAAAGAAAAAAAAATCTTTTTTTTTTTTTTTTGGATGTTAAACCAATCAATCAGGTTTTTTTTCCCCTTTTGGAAAAAGAAAGAAAGAGAGGGAGAGAGAGAGGGGGAAAGAAAGTGGTAGAAATTGTAGGATTTTCAAAGTTCATTAAAAATAAAAAATTTTTTTCAAAAAAACTCGTTATAATTTTTTTTTTAAAGGTAATTTTTTTTTAT
>NW_002987026.1:36337-37753 GCF_000006295.1 Pediculus humanus corporis
GAATGATGATGATGACGTTTTATTTTTCTTTTCATTTTTACTTAATGCGTATACGCGTGACGTATTTATAAATAATAATAATAATAATAATAATAATAATAATAAAATTTTAAGGTTTTTAAATCTTTTTTTGTTGTTGTTTATTTTATGAAAGAAATTTTAGTCAATTGAAGTCAAAATGAATTCGAAAAGGGAAATGGAAAAAAAAAATTTTATTTTGAATTATTTACTATTCTGTAAAAATATAAAGTTTAACCTTCCTTACGTGCCTTTCATACCCAAACCTTTCGTTCCTAACCTTTCGTAATAATTTTTTTTTTTTACGGATTCCAATGCATACGTAAACAAATTTTTTTCAATAAACTTGAAAGTTTTTTTTATTTACATTTAATAAAATTTTTTTTTCTTCTGCTTTTGTGTCATTTGAAATAATTTTTTTTTCTTACCTCTCCTCCCCGCCTTCCACCTAATATTCATAAAAATTACTATTATTATTATTTCTCTTTACGACGATTCTTTCGTCTTGAATTTTTCTTTTATTATTTTTTAACGATTCGATAAATTTTTTTTTCTTCTTCTTCTTCTTTTTTCAAAGCTTTTCCTGAATGTTTTATGCGCCTATTGTTTGTTTGTTTGTTTTTTCGCGTGCATTTGTCGTGTATATATTTTTATTTATATAAAATTACAAAATATGTACATAGGGAAAAAAAATTTGTTTTTTTGGTTGTTATCGACAATCCATTTGCTGTTTTTCCATCTTGTTGTTGTCTTGTTTTTTTTTTTGCTGTCGCCAATACATTTGGTTTTTTTCTCGCGAATATCTCTTATACATTTTTTTGTGACGATAATAATAATAATAATAATAATAATAATAATAATAATAACAATTTCGGTCACAAACTATTGAAATTATTTATTTATATTATAAAAAAGAAAAAAAAAGCAAGAAAATTTATCGTGTTTATTTTTTTTTTCTTTAACAAAAGAAGAAGAAAAAAAAAACATAAAAAGGTTTTCTTCATTGTCCTCCCCAGAAAAATAACAAAAAAGAAAATTATTATTATTATTATTATTATTATTATTATTTTTCTTTTTTTAACTTAACAAACCAAAGAAACTTAAACGCACATATTTTATATAAAAAAAAAAAAATTTTTTTTCTTTTGTGTGTTTGGATTTAACTTGTAATAAATTACAAACCGACTTAGTAAATTGTTTTCTTTTTTTTTCGTACGCTTTTCTTAACACCGAAACAAAACAAACAAACAACAAACACAAACACAAAAAAAAAAAAGAAAAAGAAAAATTTATTTCGTAATGAGTTATGTTTTCACTTACATACTTTTTTATTTTTTTTTTACTTTTTTTGAAATATATATATTTATGTTTTTTTTTTCGTTCGTTTGTTTGTTTGTT
>NW_002987026.1:39088-49095 GCF_000006295.1 Pediculus humanus corporis
AAAAATATACGTAAATAATGTGAGAATGAGTATAAGAAAAAAATATTATTATTATTATTATTAATATTATTAAGGTCGGTGACTTTACGCGGCGTTTCCGGTATCGGGGAGGGAGGGGGGGAGGAAATTAAAATAAAACAATACAAAATCATTAATTAATTTTAAAAAAACGATTCGACGGAACATAAATCAACAAAAACATCAAAATTTATTTTTTTACATGTGCCTGACCCCCCTTCCCCTTTCCCTTCCACGCCTCCCTCCGCTCCCGTCCCCCGCACTCCCCCTCCACTCCAGTCAATCCAGTTATCCGGAAAACGAATTTTTTTTATTATTATTTTTTTTTTCTTATGGTTTTCATACCGAATTAAATGAATTTGAATAATATTTATAGATTCATAATAATAATAATAATAATAATAATAATAATAATATTGGGTTAACCCTAATCATGTTAAATTCATGATTTATCAATTTTTTATTTTTCTGGTTTTGAAATTTAAATTTTTTTTTTTTTGTCATTTTCCCGCTCTTTTTTTTTGCTAATCTTTTTTTTTTTTTTTTTTTTTTTTGAAAACGTGCGACATTTATAAAAAATTATAAAATGAATAAAAATAATAATAATAATGATGATAATAAATAAATAAATAATTTTTATTTCTTTTCATATAATAAAATAATCGAAATAAATAAGAAAAATTTGATTTTCTCCTTGATTTTTATTTGTATTGAAAATTAATGATAATAATAACAATGTTTAAAATGAAAAAGAATAAAGAGAGGGAAAGAGAAAGAGAGAGAAAAAGAAAAGGGGGAGAGAGAGAGAGAAAGAATTATTCCAATAAAACTTTTTTTTTTTTTTAATTTCAAAAGAAATTTTCCCTTTTCCCACTTTTCCACTTTCTCTCTTTTTCTCTCCTTTTCCGTCTCCTCCAAAAAAAATCCTAAAATTTAGTCTGGAATTTATGGTCGTCGACCTTGTTATCCTTTTCACATAATAAAAAACCTTTTTTTTTTTGTGTGTGTTCAGAAATGAAAATTATCAGATTCATTTTATTTTTTATTTGTCGTTACCGAACCGACCGACCACACTTTGCGACCCGTATGATAAAATCCTATATTAATTCACCGCCATTATTTGTTTTTTGCCTGCCCCCCTTCTCCCCCCCCCTTCTAAACTTATTTGACCTCTCGATGAATTTTCGATTTTTATCAAATTCGATTTTTTTATATTTTTCTTCAAAAAAGAAACGATAACGTACCAAGTGGGGGAAGGGGGAATGGGATGGGTTTTCACGCGTTAAATCCAAGCACACAAGCGCGCGAACCGTAGAGTAATTTTATTATTATTATCATTTCAATTTTGTTTTTCCACGTGATTTCGTTATTGTTGTTGTTGTTGTGTTTGTTCTTTAATTGATTAAAAAAAAAATTTTCTTTCTGCTGGAACTAACTAAAGGTAAAAAAAAAAAAAAAAAAAAGAAAATCGAGGTTAAAAAACATTCGGTTGTTATTTTGGCGACCTATCAAATAATATATTTGAAAATATGGCGCCAAAACAATTTCAAACGTTACTGTGGAGAAAATAAGAAAAATATGAAAACTTATAAAATTAATGATTTCATGTTTTCTATGCGATAATAATAATAATAGTAATAATAATAATAATAATTTTATTTTTTTTGTATCGTTTCAAATATTAAAAAAATAGTAATAACGATTGATATTTTATTATTATTATTATTTATTTATGTCGATATAATTATTTATTAATATTATTATTATTATTATTATTATTATTTTGTTTTTTTAGGTACCGAAAAAAACTGAAAATATAAAAAAAAACAAAAAGAAAAAATGTTTAAAAAATTTTTTTAACATTTTTTAATGGCGGAAAATTTCACGACATCGATTTGTATATTTTTATTTTTATTTTTATATATATTTTTTTTTGTTACGCGATAATAAAAAATTTTTTTTTTTTTCATTTTTACGTGTAAAATTTATGTTTTTAAAAAGGGGGGGAGGAGGAGGAGGGTGGAGAGTTTAAAAGGTTATAGTTGTATAAAAATAAATCGATGAAAACAAAATAAGTAGAAAATGAAAATGAAGAAAAGAGTAAAAAAAAAAATTTAATAAAAGGAAAACTTTTACCTGATTTGTTTATAATGAAAGTCAGAGAGAGAGAGAGAGAAAGAGAAGGGATGAAAATTTGTGGAAAAGAGATGGAAAATTGTTGTTGTTGTTTTTGTTTAAAACATTATTTGTTGTTGCAAAATAAAGTGTAGTAAAAGTTTTTTATGAAAAACTTTTCTTTCTTTGAATCATCAAATGAAAAAACATTTGTTGTTAAAATTTTAAATATTTTGCCGATGGAGCAAAAGCCAAAAGAAAAATTTTATTATCATCATCATCATCATTATTATTATTTTTAAAATTATTTTTTAGTTTCCCTCGTTTGTTTGTTTGTATGTTTGTTTTTTAGACTTGATTTTGTTTGTTTTAGTTTTTAATTTTTTAAATAAATCGAAGGTTTTTCCCAACCTTTACAAAAAAAAATGACAAAACTTACGAAATAGATTTTTTTCTATTTTACTTTCTCTCTCTTTTTCTCTCTCTCTGTCACTCTTATTTATTTTACACATTATAAACATATATATATATAACAATGTTTGTTACCTTTTTTTTTTTTGCCCCCCTCCACAACAGAATAAATTTTCCATTCGATTTTATTTTTCTTCGCGGTTACCTTTCCCCCAAAAATCAAATTTTTTTACCGGAAATAAAAAAAAAAACAAATTTAAACGTTTCCGATAGATTTCTTTTTCCTTTCCCCTTTTTCCTTCGGCCCCCTTCTTCCCCTCCCTTACTTCCCTCCTCAGAAAAAAAATATTTAAAATAATAAGTCTCGATAAAAAAAACTTTTTCCATTTATTTTCTAATCGATGTAATTAATTTTTTTTACAATTTTTTTTTGTGACACGTTTCGTAAATTAAAATCAAAATAATAATAATAATAATGATGATGTTGTTGATGATGATGATGATGATGATGTTTTTCGTTTAATTTAAAAAAAAAAAAATGATACAAACCTTAAATTTGTGGGAAAAAATTTTTTTTTTATTTTTTTTTTACAAAATGGTTTTGATCAATTATTCTGCTTCACGTTGCAGAAAAATCGACGACGTGAATTTTTTTACGTAAAAAAATTTTGATTTTGCTTTAAGGTTTTTTCGCCATTTTCTTTTTTTTATCTTTTTCTTCTTCTTTTTCTTCTTCCGGGAAAAATACAAAAAAAATAAAAATAGGGAAAACGAATTTTTTTTACGTGACGTTCATTTAAAAAAAAAAAAAAATTATTTATTTAGATTTTAATTAAAAAAAAAAAACAATTTCAATTTAATTTAATTTAATTGACCCAATTACCTGCGGTTTATTTTTTTTTTTTAAATTTAGTTTTAAGTAATAATAATAATAATAATGATTTTTTTTTTTATTCGAACGTTTATTATTATTATAATCGACAAAAAAATGGCGACGATATTTGAAAAAAAAAAATTTTTAAATTACACTTTTTTTAAAAAGAATAATAATAATAATTAACTGATAACGTTTGAATTATTATCATTTAATTTATTATCATAGAGTATAATATTTTGTCAGATTAATTCTGGTACGAAACTCTCGAATTGAAACAATAAATTGGGTTAAGATAATAATAATAATAACGACGACGACATCTTCTTTTAATCTTTCCCTTTTTTTTTTTTAAATTTTTTTTTTTTTAAATATAAAATTTTTAAATCTTTTATTTATTTAATAATATATTTTATGTTTAAAATAAAATTATTATTATTATTAATATTAACGTATTCGATGCGGTTTTTTTCTCTTTTTTTTCAATATAAAATGTAAATTTTGATATTATGCGTTAGACGAATCAAATAAATTGTTTTTTAATGTTTTAAATCTGTTTACAAAAAAAAAAAGGAAAAACATTATTGAAAATATTGAAAAGGATTTACATTTTATTTATATATGAACATTTACATTAGTCGCTACGAAACAATAAATTTTTTTTTTATTAAAAATTTTCCTGATATTTTAAAAATAAAATAATAATGGAAATAATAATAATAATGATAATAATAAAGATTGAAACAGAAGCGTTTATTATAACTGTAAAAGGTTAGGCATTGCGGATTTGTAATTACGAAGAGGTAAGGTCCACCAAGATGAATGCCCCGGCCGAATTTGTCAATCGCAGTCGGAAACCGTCGACCATTTAATTTCCGGTTGTCCGATATTGGAAAAACATGAATATCTGGAGAGGGACAATAAAATTTGTCAATATCTCCGCTGGAGAATCTGCCGTAAATATGGATTATCCAAGGAGTGGTACAACCTCATTCCAAGCCCGGTTACGACAGCGGGTTCATGCACGGTTCTGTACGATCAACAAATTCACACTGATAGAACTGTACCAGCCAACGAATCGGATATCATCCTGAGAAGCATAATGCGGAAAAATGGTGTAAATTAATTAAAGTATCCGTAACGGCGGGAAAAAACACCAGAAAGCCAAAGAAGCGGACAAAAGGCTGAAATAACCAGAATGTGAGGAGTAAAAACAGTATTCCGGTCATCGTGGTAGCACTGGGAGCCATGCCACATTCATCAAAAGAAAATTTGAAGAAGAATTTAAAAGAAAAAACCATACAGGAAATGGCGTTATGTGGGGGGCAGCAGCAGCACTAAGGAATCGAACAGAAACCCGAAATGAATGCTTACAAAAACTCCGACAAACATTTAAAATCTTTTCGTCATCAAAACTGATAACAATAATAATAATAATATTTATTTTATTACGTCACAAGAAAAAACAACTTATCGGAAAATTGATTTCGAAATAAAATGTAAACAAACAGAGGCAGAAAATTTTTTTTTTTTTTTTATTGGATTTTAAAATTTAAATGTCCAATTTAAAGGGATTTGATTGGTCGTAATTTTTTTTTTTAATTCGTCAATACCGAATCGTAAATACGAAGATAAACGATGATTCCCGATTTTCATTCTGTTTTTTTTTTTTAAATTAATTATTAAAATGGGATAACAAAAAAAAAAGATTTTTTTTTCTCTCTCTCTCTCTTTTCCCGTTTTCCACTCCCCCCCCCGTTTTTTTTTTTGTTATTAAATCGATTAGATGAAGTTAATGAACTTTTTTTCTTTTATTTTCGGGGGCCATTAATTTTTTCGTTTTTTTTTTTTTTTTTTATTTTGTCGCAAATTAATCGAATTTATTCATGAATATTTAACAGTATAGCCATCAAAAATTAATTAAAAATAATTTTTTTTCTCTTTTTGTTTTGTTTGTTACAGAATTTAAAAAATCAAATAATGACAACAAATCTTTGGGTCGAACAGGTAAGAAAAAATTTTTTTAATTTCGAAAATATTGTTAGTTAACCCAAGAAAATTTTTTATTTACGTGCGTAAAAATGTGTGTGTGTGTTCAAATCCGTGCATGCGTACGTGCGTGCGTGATTGTGGGATGTTGCTGACTCATCAGAAAGAGATGAGATGGAATTTTTATTTTAATAAAACGTTCATTTATCATACTTCCCCCCTCTTCCTCTCTCTCTCTCTCTCTCTCTCTCTCTCGGTTATAGACACATAACGGGGTAAACGCACTCTCATGCACGCACACACACGCACACGCACAAAAAAAAATGTTTTTTTTATTATTATTTCTTTTTTTTTTTTTTTTATAGTCTTGGTACGACTATAAACTACGTTGGGATCCGAAAGAGTATGGGGGCGTACACATGTTACACGTACCATCGGATCACATATGGAGACCTGATATCGTTTTATACAATAAGTAAGTTAAAAAAACAACAACAAATTATTATTATTATTAACAACAAGGATATTTTCTTACAGGGGGTATAATTTTAATAATTAATACAAAAAAAAAAGGGTTGAAAGAAGGTGGTGTGGAAAATGTTTTTATTTAAAACTCACTCACACTTTTCACCAGATGATTTTCTATTTTTTTTTTTTTAAACCGCCATTAACCGTTTTTGATAAATAAAATTAATTTATTATTAATATTACTTGCCTCGTGGAAATAATAATTAACACCGTAATAATTTTATCTAAAGGATTTTTCCTTCTCTCTCTCACTTTTAATATCATCAAGAATATTTTTTTTTTTGAGTTTAAATCATTTGGGGATTTTATTTAACGTGTCAGTAGAAAAATTATTAACAGTCCGAAAATGCTCAGTATAAAAGGGAAAATTTTTAATGAAACATTAGATGATTTTTTTTAAGTTTAATGGAAGAAAATTGAGAAAGTAAACCTCATCGTTCTCTATTGAAACGTTTTTTTTTTTCTTTTTTGTTTTGTTTTCCGCCCTTAAAAAAAATTTAGGACGAATTTTTTTTTTGTTTTGTTGGTAAAAGATGAAAAGAGAAAAATTACGTCTACGGGGTTACAAAAAAATTTTTTTTTCACAAAAAATTGTTTATGATTATGATGATACGAATATTGTATTTTTCTCATGTTTTACCGCCATATTGTATCGTTACGAAATAATAATAATAATAATAGTAAAAACTTAATAATTTTTTATATAGATAAAAATAAAAACTCGAAATCAAATTTTTTTTAAGAGAGAAAATGATGAGAGGGAAAATTAATTGGATTATATTTGTTATACGGATAACGTTTTTTTTTTCTTCTCCACACGCACACACACACATACTATGAGATTAATTGTTTTAAATTACTTAATATTTTTCCTTTTTTTTATTTTTCCTTGACGTCGAGATAAAAAAAAATATATATATAACAATTTATATAAAAAATCGGACGTCGTATATATAAAATATTCATTTTATACTTAATACGTTATCAGTATAATTTAGTTTAGTTTTACAATTTAAAGATTTTTTATTTTTAAATACTAAAAAACTATATTATAATTTAAAACTAACTTTTTTGAAATTTTTTCTGAGATTACACAGAATAGAAGAATAAAAAGTTTTTTTTTTTTTTTTCGGGGGAGGGGGAATGTTGATGGAGGGAGAGAAATGAAAGAAAGAAAAAGAGGAGGGAGGAGGGGAGGAATATAAAACTTAATCCCGACAAAAAAAAAAAGTTATAATTTCTTATATTTTAAAGTGTAGGTAAAAAACATTTTGTCGAAAATATTTTTCACCATTTTTATTGTCTTACTTCGAACGTTTCGTATTATAACGAAAAGAAAAGTTTTTTACATTTGTATTAAGATATATCTGACATTAGATTACGCGAAAAAAACAAAAAAAAAATTTTTTTGCATTTTTTTGCATTTTTTTTGATAAAAACCACCTAAAATTCAAAAAAGAAAAAGTTATTTTTTTTTTCCTTTTAAATTTTAACGATAAAAAATATATATAGATATTTTTCTTATTTCTCTATCTCTCTCTCTCTCTCTCTCTTTGTTCGTCGTTTTCTCACTTTTTCATTCGTCATTTTCTCTCTTATAAAAAAAAAACTTTTTTTTTTTTTTTTTTAAACAGGAGAAAGCTTTCAAGAGTGAAAAAAAATAAATAAAATAAAAATAAACAAAAATTGATTTTTTTTCTTTTTCATTTTGACACGACATAAATACCTAATCATCACATCTTCTCTTTACAAAAAAAAAAAAAAAAAAATTGAAATAAAAAAAAAAGAAAAAAAAAAAAAACATTCTAAAAAAAAATAAAAAGAAACAGAGAGATAGTGAGAGAGAGAAGGAAAAGAGAGGGAAAAGAAAAATTTTTTTTCAAAGAGGCCTTATTTTAATTTTTCCCTCCCCCCTTTTCTTTTTTTTTTTTAATTACAATATCAAAAAAAAATTATTAATTTATTTATTTTTCCTTTATTTTATTACCTCCTCCCCGAAAGGGCGAAGAGAGGGAGAAAAAGGGATAAGAAGGGATAAAAAGGAAAACGAAAGTAAATGAAAAAAAAAAATTTTTTTTTTATTTTTAATTTTTAATTGTTTTTCATAACAATGGCGGTAATTTTAAAATTTAAAAAAAATATTTTGTTATCAATTTTATCATTTACAACAATTTGATCACGTGATTAATTATAAATCACGTGACTATAATAAAACGTTAGATAAATAAAATAATAAATGCGTTATGTAAAAAGAAAAAAAATTGCATGAATGCAACTACTAATGCCATTTATGTTTCAGATTTTATTAAAAAAAAAAAATTCGTTTTCGTTTATTTATTATCATTATTATTATTATTATTATTATTATTATTATTATTATTATCATTATTATCATCAACACTTCGTGAGACGATTTTAATGTTAATAAATAATTGAAATATAATAGCTGACTACTGCTACTTTTTATTAATTGTTCGTTGTGTAAAAGAGTTTCGTTGTCATTTAATTACTTTTCTCTGATCTCATGAGTAAATAAGGGAGACGGAGAGGAAGATGGAGGTGGTGGTGGTGGAGGAGGAGGAGGAGGAGGAAGAGGTGGTAGTCAGTTAAAAAAAAAAAATAAAATGTTACAAAAAATAAAAAATTTTCAGCGCTGATGGTAACTTCGAAGTAACACTTGCAACAAAGGCAACAATATATCATCAAGGACTCGTCGAATGGAAACCTCCGGCTATATATAAATCCAGTTGTGAAATTGATGTCGAATATTTTCCATTCGATGAACAAACGTGTGTATTAAAATTTGGTAGTTGGACTTATGATGGTTTTAAGGTAAGAAGAGTCCCCCCCCCCGTTTCCCCTAAAACAATAACAAAAAAAAAACGAAAAATATTTATTTATTCTATGGAATGTTTTTTTTAATCTCTATCTACTCTATTTTTTTTTTTTTTTATTTAAACACGATAATTTTAACCGATTAAAAAAAAAGTATTTATTTAAACACGAATATTTTTTTAATATAATAACCGCTTTGAATTAATTAATTAATTAATTAAAATAGCTTGTATGCTTTTAATTATTATTATTATTATAGCAAAAACGCATTGTAATTTTAATTCTTCTTATTTGAAATCTTTTTTTTTAATTATTATTATTATTATTATTTCGATTGCTTGTTCTTTTTTTATATAGATTTTTTTTTAAATAATATTGTATTTTATTATTATTATTATTAATTAAGAATTTTGTAAAATTTCGGGGCAAAATTTATTCACGATGGTGAGTGAGAGAGAGAGAAAGAGAGAGATAGAAAAATTCGAAATATTTTTTAAATTTTGGGTTTGAGTGCCGAAGAAAGGAAAAGTTGGTTTTCGAAAAAGAAAAACCTTTAAGCAAATTAAAAAAAAAAGAAAAAGAAAAAGAAAATTTTCTGGGAAAGATTTCGAATTTTTTTCTGGAATGTTTTATTTTTGGAAAAAAAAAAAAAAGGAAGAATTTTTTAAAGAAATTTAAAATCCACTCCCACCCTCCCCCTACCCTCTTCATCCTCTTCATCCTTCCCGTTCTCGTTTTTTCTTTTTTTTTTGACTTTGTAAATTTTTTCCCCTTTTTTTCCTTTTTTCTTTTTTTTTGGTATCTCTGATATTTAAAAAAAAAATTTTTTTTTGGTAAGAATTTTTGTAACCCCTTCCCCCCCTTCCCTTACCTTTTCCCCCCCTATCGTTCTTACTCTTTTACCTAAATTTAAAAAATGGCACTCGATAAGAAAAGTTTTTCTAAAAAAAATGTGAAAAACTTTATCAGGTTTTGTTAATGATTGACGTTTTATTTTTTTTTTTTTATATTAACCTCGAATAAATATTCAATCCGGTAAAAAAAAAAAAAAGGTTCATCTTAAAAAGGTTTAACCTTTTTTTTTTTTTTTAAATTAAGGTTTTTAAATTGAGCACTTGAAATTCTTTATCAAATTATTATTATTATTTTTCTTTTCGTTCCCTTCTTTCTCCCCCTTTTTTATCTTTTCATTTCCTCCCAGCCTTTTTCTTTCACCTTTCATTTTTTTTTTTTCATT
>NW_002987026.1:49115-49788 GCF_000006295.1 Pediculus humanus corporis
GGGGGTTCTTGTGGGATCGGATTTAGCAGGGTGACTAGGCTCTGCTAGAGATAAGTCTTCAACTTGGATGTCTTGGAGGAGTCTGAGGTAGCCAGGTTGAGTCTGAAAAGGGGAAAAATCAACTTAAAAGTCACCGAGTTCAAATCTTGAGAGTGGGAGTTCAATTTTAGCTGACAAACACAAAAGTAGACCTGTACCTACGTAAAAAGAAAAGTAACATAGGACCCTATCGAGACATTGGGGATGCGCTGATCATTGTTCGAGAGGGTGAGTCTGGGAAAATGCGAAGCTGCGACGTGAGAGGAAGACAGATGAACGGGATTCGGGGCAGGAACGATGGCTACAGATCGAAACTGTCTCTCAAAGGGTGAATAGGGAAACTATCAAGTGTTGTTCCCATCCTCGCGAGTGTGAACCTGATAGTCCTACCTCGAAAGGTGGTTGAAGCTGAAACGCAGGTTGTACTCTTGGTAGCGCCTCTACCTCCGTGAAAAGAGGTGAAACACGTCCAATACTTTTAGTTGGGTAGTGGCTTCGGATGAATCCCACACTCTCCGTACTACAGGGGGGGGAGGTTAGTGCGAAATATATTTCTCTTAGATCAACAAAAAAAAAAAGGGGGGGAAAGAGAAAATACAAATCGAGTCACAATTCGCTGACTAAGTAAACCTTT
>NW_002987026.1:49808-59613 GCF_000006295.1 Pediculus humanus corporis
AACCTTGGGGGAACCCGAGGTAGCCAGGTTGAGTCTGAAAAGGGGAAAAATCAATCCAAAAATTACCGAGTTGAGTGTCGAGGGTTCAAATCCTGGGAATGGGAGTTCAATTTCATCTCGTCCAAACAAGAACAGACCTGAACCTAAAATAAGGGTATAAGTGACCTAGAACTTTTGAGGTATTGAGAAAGCGCTGACCATTGTTCGAGAGGGTGGGTCTGGGAAGTGCGGAGTTGCGACGTGAGAGGAATACAGATGAACGGGATTTGGGGCAGGAACAATGGCTACAGATCGAAACTGTCTCTCAAAGGGTAAATAAGGGTAAAGGGTCTTGCCAGCGCCTCTACCTCCGCGCAAAGAGGAGAAATACGTCCAGTACTTTTAGTTGGGTAGTGGCTTCGGATGAATCCCACACTCTCCCTGCTACCGGGAGGAGAGGTTAGTGCGAAATGCATTTTTCTTAGGTCAACAAAAAAAAAAGACGGGGGAAAAGAAGAAAATACAAATCGAGTCACAATTCGCTGACTAAGTAAACCTTTGCCTTCATAAAACTGACCCATTTCTTATTACCGTAATAAAATTACAAAAAAAAAAAAACGTCAACACGTCCAGACGGGTCAAAGGTTGTAAATACACATTTAAAAGAGGAAGAAAAAAAAGAGGGTGGAAATAACCATTTCCGGTAAGACGACGTCATCCATATGCTAATAACATTAATTTTATTGTACCGTCGTTTATAACACTCCCCTTTGATATCTTTCTTTTTTCTTTCCCAACTCTCTCTCTCTTATAAACTTCTTTCAATCAATAATTAACAAAAAATAATAATGATAATAATCGTTTGAATAAGTCATTATTTTTCAATATTATTAAATTTTATTGGATAAAAAAAAAGGTAACAAAAAAAATTTATCAGAAATAAAAACAAAAAAAAACCTTTTTTTATACCCGTTTAAACCTTTTTCTTTTCGTCGTAAAAAAAAAAAAAATTTTTTTTATTGACTGTTGAGTTTATACTAACAACTTCCGGTTTAGTTTGTTATTGAATTTTTTTTTTTTTTTGTTTGTTTTAATATGTTTTTTTTTTCTTTTTCAAAATCATCTTTTCGTGATCGCCATTTTTTGTTTTGTCTTAAAATTTTTTATTTAAAAAAGTAATGACGATAATAATAATAATGTTGGTGGTGGTAGAATAATAAAAAAGTAATAATTCGAATTTCTCCAGGGATTATTATTGTTATTAATATGTTCTCCAGGAGTTTTGTTTTTATAACGTCGTGATTTTATTTTTACGCGGTAAGGTGGTCACGATCCGTGAAATTAAACAAGCGAAAAAAAATTTTTTTTTTTTTTTTCGTGAAAAACGTTGTAGCAGACGACAAGAAAAAATTTTTTTTTTTTCTAAATCATTTGATAAAATCCAGTCTAATCGCGTTGTTATTTTCGAACGTTTAAAACTAAAAAAAAAAAAAAAGTTTTTATCACATTTGAAACAATCCAATGTGAAAATTTATATATATAGTAAAGAAAATTCGTCGTTTCCACATGATTTCTAAACTTTTCGAAAGGAAAAAGTCGAGGGGAGGGAAGAGAAAAAGAGAGGAGAGGAGAGGGAGGAAGTTGAAAAAGTTTGAAAAAAAAAAAAAGAAAAGTTTTTTAAAAAGTTTTCCCCTTTTTTTTCTCTGATGTTAATTTTTGATTTGAATCAAAAAGAAAAATTCAAAAAAAAAAAAAATGTCTAAAAATAAGAAAGAAAGAAAGAAAAGAAAATTTTTACATATTCGTTACTATTATAATAATAAAAGTGATGATAACTTCCGGTTATCAACCGGAAGTACGAGTGTAAACCTTTGTAATGAAACGTATTTTTCATTCGTTATTATTATTAGGTCAACGTATATTAAAATTATTTTTAATCATTACCAAACCGGAAAAAAAAAAATTTTTCTTTTTTTTTTATCAAAAGAAATTTTTTTTCCTTTTTCTGAGAAAAATTTTCCATTGTTTTTTTTTTTAATACGTCATATCATTTTTCCACTTGATGAATAAATTGGTTTTTTTTGTGTTTGTTACAGCAGATTTTTTTATTCTTCTTTTTCATAAAAAATTATAATAAAATAAATTTTAATTAATATACGTGAAATAAACGGAAAAAGGACTAACCGGAAATGACGAAAGCGACAAAAACGTAAAAAAAATACTTACATGTAAAAACGATTATAAAAAAAAAAAATAAATAAAAAATTTATTCAAATCAATCGTAAAATAAAATTTCGATAAAAAAAGAAAAAACATTTTGAGGGGGGAGGAGAAGGAGGGGAGAGAAAAAAAGGAAGAAAAACAATTTTCTAAAGTTCAAACCAAAATATAAAAACCTTTTCAAGTTGCCTTTTTTTTTTTTAAGCTTTTTTAGCCTTTTTTTTTTGAAGATACAATTAAACAAGCTTTTAAGCTTTGTGAGATTCTAAACAAATGGCAATGAAGAAAATAATAAATTTTTTTTTTTTTTTTTAATTTCACAAAAGAAAAGTAATGATTTTTTTTTAGAAAGAGAGAGAGAGAAAAAGAGCGAGAGGGAAGGAACGAGGGGAGAAATGGAAGAGAGGGGAATGAGTGAAAGGAAAAGAGAAAAAACGAGAGAAAGAAGAACAAAAAAAAAGAGAGGAAAAGGGAACAAAAAAGAGAAAGAAAAAGTGAAAGAGAGGGAGAGAGAGAGACAGAGAAAAAGGAAATGAGAAAAAGAAAGAGGAAAAGAGAAAGAGAGAGAAAAAGGCAAAAAGGGAAAAAAAAGAGGGAGAGAGAGAGTGAGGGAAATGAAAACGTTCGTTAAAAAAACTTGACCCACTGTCAATTCAAACAAACAAAAAAAAAGGAAAAAAGGGAAAAAAATGGAAAAGTTGATCCTGTGACGTCACGCGAGAGAAGATTTAAACCTTTAAAAAAAATTATTATTATTATTTTTTTTTTTTAAATTTTGTCACCGCACGCGGAACACGTGACATTTATAATAAATAAATAAATAAAATGTTTTAATTTAATTTAATTTAAATTTTTTTTTTCTGAGGGATTCATCATTAAACGCGATCGGGTCTAAAGGAAGAGAGGCGGGAGAAGGGGAAGGGAAGGAGGAAACGGAAGAGGAAGAGAGAGAGGAGGGGGAAGAAGGGTTACGAGAGGGGAAAGGAAAGGGGAAAAGAGAAACTTATTTTTGTTTTTTTATTAATTAAAATTTCTTTTTCTTTAATCTAAATTATATGTATCTCCGATGATAATATTATCTTTTTTGCTTTCGTATATAAAGTTTTTTTTTTTTTTGCTACAGTTTAGATAAAACGCATGAACGCATAGCAAAAAAAAAACAAAATTTTTTTTTTAATTTCCTGACATTAATTTTTTTTTTTTTTACAGTTCGGTTACCGTTAGTAAAGTTTTTATTTTTATTTAAAAAAAAACTTTTTTTTTGTAGAGTATATAAATTATTTTGGGTTAAAAAATAAAGTTGAATTTTTTTTTTTCCATTTCCGGTTTTAAATTTTTATTTTTATTTTCGAAACCGAAAAAAAAAAAAATGGCATCTGCGACTCGATTTAAATTTTTTTTTAAATAAAAAAAAAAAAAATATTCTTTCAATTTTTTCTCTTTTTTCCCCTTTTTTTCCCTTATTTTTTTTTGACATAAATTTAATAAATATGTAAGTACAGATGGTGCGTGAGTGCGTGACACTTTTTTTAAAAAAAAAAAAAAAATTCGTCGTCTGCTACTACGTGTAATTTTTTACTTTCCTAGAACGGGTTTATAAAAAAAAAAATTGATACATTGATTGACGTTTTTTCTTCATCTTCTTCTTCCTCTTATTTTTTTTTTATTTTATTTTATTTATCGTGGCTTTAACGATTATTATTATTATAGTCATATTTTATTCCATTATAATTTTTATAGTCATTTTTTAGTTCCACGAAATTTTTTATATTATTAAAAAAAAATAATAATAAAAATAAAATATTTAAATGTAATAAACGACGGTAATAAAAAAAAAAAAATTTACCATTCTTGACTAAATATTATTCTCCTCTTGCAAAAAGCATCATTATCATCATCATCATTATTATCATCATTATCATTATCTTCATAATACTTACTATTATTATTATTATTTTTATTATTATTATTGCAATTTTCTTAAAATTTTGTTTTCTTTTTCTTGAAAATTTTTTATTTTTTGTGCCTCTCTCTCTCTGTCGGTAGAAAAAATTTAAAAAAAAAAATTTTTTTTTTCTGCTTCCACGTCGATTTTCTCGCACACAACCGACCCTTTTAAAAAAAAAAATTTTTTTTCATCGCTCAACGTCATTAAATTTTTTTTTTTTTTAATTTTTTTCTTTCATGAATTTTTTAATTTTAAATTTAAAAAAATTTTTTTTATTATTCTCGTTTTGTTTGACTTACCTAAAAGGTTTCGTTTAAATTTTTATAATTTATTAAAGCCACGTTTCTCTCTTTCTCTCTCTCTCTCTCTATTTTTTATTTTAAATTATTAACCTTTTACTTATGTTAAAAAATAAATAAATAAACTAACATTAAAATTATTTTTTTAGTTTTATTTTATTTTCACGTATTATTACTATTATACTTACTATTATTATCGTCGTTTAAATTTTTATATTATTTCCACGACTTTTTTCGTAAATTCAGGCACGAACAACCTTTGATTACTTTTTCTAAAACTTGTAAAACCCTTTATTATTATTATTATCATCGTTGGAACTATTAACAATAACACAAAGACAAATTTTTTTGTTTTTTATTATTATTTAACGATTAAAACTTAATTATTATTTTTCTTTAGTTTGTTTGTTTGTTTGTTGTTTTTTCTTTTGTTAACGTTTATTTTCTCTTAACAACAAACTAATTACCCAATAATAATAATAATAATAATTTTGTTTTATTTAAAAAAAAAAAAAAATTTTCAATTATTTTCCTGCGTTTTACTAATTGTTAATTGTCGTCTGCTTTTAATTTTAATTTATATGATAATGATTTATTTACTTTTTTTTTGGCGTAAAAATAAATTGCGATGATGATGATAATGATGATGATGACGATGACGATGTTGTTAAAACTTAATTGAAAGAATGTAAAATTTTTTTTTTTGGAAAATGAGTAATTGTTTTGTTTTTTTTTTTAATTAGAAAGTAAAAAAAAAATAAAAAGAAAACTTTAATGCGGAGTTTGTTTTCTTTAGGGATAAAAAGAGAGAGAGAGAGAGAGAAAGAGAAAAAAAGGGAGGGGGAAAGAGAGAGGAGAGATTGATGGTAAAAAAAAAACTAGAGGAAAATGTAGAGAGAAAAAGATAAAGAGAGAGAGAGAGATAAAGAGGGAAAGAAAGAAAAAGAGAGAGAGAAATACTAGAGGAAGATAGGTAGAGAAAGAAAGAAAGAGAGAGAGAGAAATACTAGAGAAAGATAGGTAGAGAAAGAAAGAAAGAGAGAGAGAGAGAATGATGATTATTATAATTTTTTAAAAATGAAAGCTAATAATCCGTGAAAAATTTATTTTTAACGTTGAATTTATCATTTTTTTTTCTTTTTTTTCTTGTTGTTGTTTGTTGTTGTTGTTGCTCTTAAGTTAAACACAAGAAAACAATATTTGTTTATAACTTTTATTTGTTGAAAATTTTGTTGTTGTTATCAAATCAAAGCAGCATAAATAATAAAAAAGACAAGGAATAAATATTTCGTGTTGTGGATCAAGAAAAGTTTTTCTTTTTTTTTTTTGGTTTTTCCTCTTAGGTAGTAGGAGTAGTAGAAGGGTAGAATAAAAAGAAACGCAAATACAAGAAAACAACAAAAACAAAACAAACAAAACAAAAAAAAAGAAAAAACAATTTTCTTAATGCTAAAACTTTTTTAAAAAAAAAAAAACTTAAATTCTATATATATATTTTTTTTTTAATCTTTCAAAGGAAAAGTTTATCCAGTAGAATATTTTTCCCATGCGATTAGTCGTCTTCTCTACACTTTTTTATATTCATTTTTCAATTTTAAGGTTTTTAAATGACGACAGAGAGTTTTCTTTTTCCCTCCTCTCCCCCTCGCCCCATAAAATATTTACGTGAGAATGAATTACATATTTATACGTAAGATAAATATTTTGTTGGTGTTTTCCCCTTTCTTCTCCCCCTCCTCTTCCCTCAAGAAAAAAAAAATAATTGAGAAAAAGAAAGAGACAGAGAGAGAGGGAGGAATAGGTATAAAGGATTAAATGAATAACCCATTCGTAAATTTCGTTCTTTTTCTTTTAGGTTCCTTCTGAGAGAGAGAGATAGATAAAGATAGAGATAGAGAGAGATAGAGAGAAAGAGAGAGAGAGAGAAAGTGGAACCACGAAGAACTGAACAAACGAATGACGTAACATATAAATTTACTTTTTATCATCATCTTGGATGTATTATTGACATTTTTTCGATATTCAATTAACTACACAAAGAAATTTACCCTCTCTCTCTCTCTATCTGCACATCTCAAAACATTATTATTATTATTATTATTACGCACACAACATCTCTTATCCGACTGACTGCAAAAAAAATTTAATTTCCAGTTTTTTTTTTTACGATGTATAAAAAATAATTTCAATAGAATTTTTATATTTTGATAAATGACGACATACTTTACGTAAATAACTTAATAATAATAGTGATGATGATAATAATAATAATAATAATGTGATTTTTATGTATAAAATGATGGGATGCGAGTATATGAAACGTTTGTTTTGGAGATATAATAATAATAATAATTTTTTGTTATTTAATCTATTACCGCATCACGAAGTTTTCTTTCTATTTCCACGATAATTTTTTTTTTTTTTTTGGATAAATTTAAACGCTTGAATGGATTAAAGATTATCGCGTTTAACTTATAATCCAAAGGATTAATCGGATTATTAATTGTTTTTTTTTTGGATTCTTTTCTTTTTTATTCGCGTTGTGTTGTGCCTTTGGCGATTGTGCGTTTATTAACCTGTAAATTAAGAGTAATTATCAATGGGTTAATTAATGGGTATCTATTATAATTATTATTATTATTATTTGGAAAGAAAAAGGAAAAAGAGAGGGGGGAAAATTTAAATTACGCGGTGATAATTTATATCATCAATTTTAAAGACGAATTTAAATTATATTTTCCGATCACGATTTTCCGTTATAAACGACCATCATCATTATCATTATTATCGTTCTATTCGTCTTATCGGTGACAAAAAAAAAATGTAAAAAGATCGAGTCCAAAATTTTTATTTTTACGTTTTAAAATCAATGCGAGAGAGAGAGAGAGAGTAATTTAAAAAAATGACAGTTTTTTTTTTTTTTTTAAATAAATTTGTGTCGTCGCATTCGGAATAAATTTTTCCAAAAAATAAAAAAAATAAAAAGAATTCGTTTTTCTTTTTTTCTTTTTTTTTTATTGATAAATTACTCGGAGAATAATTTGTTTTTGTTTCGTGAGAAAAAAAAAGTCATTTGAAAAGGTCAAAACAAAATTTTATTTCGGAGATTGAAAAAAAAAATTTTTTGTGTTTTTTTTTAACGAAAGAAATGTTTTTTGTTTTTTTATAAAAAAACGTTTTCGCGACGTTTTTTTTTTTGTTAAAATATGCGGCAGGAAATTAAAAAAAAAAAGAAAAAAAGAAAAAATTTTTATTTATGAATTATGTTAAAAAAATTTTACATTTAAAACAAAAACAACGACAACAACAGCAACAAAAAAAAATCAAAGTTTAAAATTTTTTTATTTTTTTATTCCACCCAAACCCCACCCACATCCCCACCCTAGTCCCCACCCACATCTTCACCTTAGTCCCCGCCCACAGTTAAAACGCGTAATTGACCTCTTTCACTCTCTCTCTCTCTCACTTTCGGTTTTTTTTCTCTTGTTATAATTTTGCTCCGAAATTTAAAAAAAAAAAATTATTTTTCTATAACTATATAGAATTTATGTAACTATAAAATATATTTTATAGATTGTAACGTGTTGAATAATTTTTTTTTTATGTACATAAAAATTTATTAACAATTTAAAAAAAAAAAAACTAATGTAACGTAATTACGTCATAATGTAAAATTAATTACTTTTTAAAAAAAAAAATTTTTTTTGTAATTTTTGTAATTTTTCAGGGGTTTTTGCCGCAATCATGTGTTTTCTTTTTGTTGTTATCAAACCCGCAAGAAACCTGATAAGAAAAAAAAAGGAAAAAATTCTAGAGTGTTCTTTAATTAATTTTTTGCACTATCGGGTTTTTATTATGCGGGTTATATTTATTTATTGTTAAATTTTTGTGCGTGTGTGTGTGTGCGCGTGCGTGATTCAAAGAATTTTTTTTTTTTTAATTCATTCATTCATTCGTTCATTCACCGAATGAGATAAATGAAATAAAAAAAAAAAATCACAACAGAAGGAAAAAATAAGTTTTTTTTTTTTCATTTTAAATAACCGTCTCGCTTTTTGTTTTTTTTTTTTTTGTTTTCTGCTTCCACTTTTTTTTTTTTATTTATTTTACGTTCCTATTTTTTCTCTTGTGTTTTTATATATTCCAGTCATTGTTTTTTTGTTTGTGTTAAGTTTTTTTTTTTTTTGTTTGTTTGTCGCGAACAAATCCACCCTCACGGATTATCTCGGCGAGAGGATAATAATAATAATGATTAAAATAAAAAGAATAATAATTATTCTAACGTTATGGAATTGATTTTATTTTTGCAGTGCTGACGGAAACTACGAAGTTACATTAATGACAAAAGCAAGAGTTAGTCACACGGGGCTGGTTGAATGGCAGCCTCCAGCCGTCTATAAATCATCGTGTGCAATTGACGTTGAATTTTTCCCATACGATATACAAACTTGCGTACTCAAATTAGGCAGTTGGACCTATGACGGGTTTAAGGTGATTTTTTTTTTTTTTTTTTTTTTTTTTTCATTCGGTCGTTCGAAGCTTTTATTTTATTATTATTATTATTATTATTTTACCGCCCGATCAATTATCATTATTATTTACTCTTAAAACGTGTTTTTTTTTCGTCAGAAGGGAGAAGGGAGGGTGAGGGAAATGGGGGAGGAAAAACCGAGTAGTTAATATTAATTAAAATTTGGAAAGTGTTACACGTTTTTTTTTTCTTTTTTTTGAAACCTAAAATTATTATCATTATTATAATTATAATTAATTATTATTATTATTATTATTATTATTATTATTATTATTATTATTATTATTATTATTACCATCTCAGTAGTGAAATGTAGAGTTAAAAAGACAGTACGAAAGTTTTCGTTATTTTTTTGTTTTTTTACTATTACGAAGTCACTTTCGTGTAAAATTTTTTTGAAATTTATTAATAATATTACCATTATTATCATTATCATCATCATTTTCGTTATTATTATTATCATTATTATTATTGTGAAATTTAACTTTTGATATATTTACGCGAATCGTCCTTTCTCTTCTTAACTTTTTCAAACTTTTCGGTTCTTTTTGTTTACCAAAAAAATTCGTACTTGAGAATTAATCGATCGATATTTTCTTTCTTCGATAATCGATCGATATATCGATTTTTTTTCTAAAAAAATTTTAATTTACTTTAATACTTCGTAGATACAGTTACACCGAAATTTAAAACGATCCATTTAAAAAAATTTTTTTTTTTTTTTTCATTACGTGTTGGTTTTTTTCGCACGATTCTTTTCTTTCTTAACGTTTTTTTTTATCAGTAATTAAATTTAAAATAAAAAAAATAAAAATATGTTTGAAAAGT
>NW_002987026.1:59898-61229 GCF_000006295.1 Pediculus humanus corporis
ATAATAATAATAATAATAATGATGATGATGATGATAATAATAGTAATAATAGTGACGTAATAAATTATTTAAAATTTGTTTTTTTTGTTTATTTATATATGTATTAAAAAAAAAAAAAAAAACAAGTAAAAGCTTTTTACACAGATAAAAAAAAGAGAAAAAAAAGAAAAATAAATTAAATTTCCGGTAATAAAATAAAATAATAATAATAATAATTTTTTTTTATTTCGGATAAAATTTTTGGTTTCAAAAATATTCTATTAGATAAACGAGTAAAATTTAAATGTAAACAGGTGAGGTAAAAGGCGTGGATAAGACCCTGGGTGGGGCCGTGGGTAAGCAAGTGGGTGGGGTTTGGGTGGAATTGTGGGTGGGGCCGTGAGCGAAGGCGTGAGTACGGGGGTTAATAATAGGAAAAAGGATGTAGGAAAATAATTTTACCTTAAACGTGTTAATTTTTTATTTATATATTTAATATTTAATATTGTAATGAGATAATTTATTTTTTTATTGTTCGCCATAATTAAACGTTAAAAAAACTTTTAACTTTAATTTCTTATTAATTAAAAAAAAAATTTTTTAATTAGTTATGTACGTAAAAAAACAAAAAAATCAAATAATTGATTTGGGCGGTTTTTATTATCATTATTATTATTTTAATTATTTTAACGCGATAATTTTTATTAATTTAATTTTATTATTTATTTATTAATTTATTTTATTTTTATTTTTTCAATCATTTTTTTTTTTGTTTATTCATTTTAATTTATTAATGCTTTTTTTTGTCATAACGTTCAATAGACGTGTTCATTGCCTGATTGTTAATAAATAAACTTAATTAAATTAATTAATAAAATTTTGAAAAACATAAAATTAAAAAAAAGTTATTAACAAATAAAAATTAAATAAAATTTTATAAAAAAAGCCCAGGAAGAGCGGGTGGATGGGTTCGTTAAATGCATTTATTTTATTTTTTATTTTAATTTATTTATTTAATTTATTCTTTTTTATTATTTTCTTATTAATAATAATAATATTATTATTATTATTAATAAATAATTACCTCGTGATGTTTTTTTTTTTGGAATGACTTAGACGTGTTAAAAAAAAATAGTTTTTTTTTTTTTTTCGTTTCCATAGACGTAAAAAATAAATGTTTGTGTGTTTTATTATTATTATTACTATTACTATTATTATTATTATTATTACGTACGTGTGTATTAATAATTGAAAAAATTACTTTTCAGGTTTTTTTTTTTACAACTCACGGTAATTTTTTATTTATTTATTTTACAGTTATTAAAAAAAATTGTTTAAAATGTAAATAAAAA
>NW_002987026.1:61249-64841 GCF_000006295.1 Pediculus humanus corporis
AAAAAAAAAAATCAAATGAATGTTTTTATTTATTTATTTATTTATTAAAGGTAATAATAAACGTTGTAAACATGGTGGGGAAAGAGCCGGAGTTAGGGGGAAGGGGGAAACAACAGAAGTGAAAGGAAAAAAACAATAAAAAAGGTCGAATAACACGATGACATCGTTTTTGCGTATACGTTAAAAGGTTAATAGGTCAGTTAATAACTTTTGTTTTTTGTGCGTGTAAAATTTATTTCTTTTTTTTTTTTTAAATTATTATTTCTCCCGTCAAAATTATTACTATTATTATTATTATTACGTATTTTTTTCGTTCGGAGATAAATTAATGATTTAATTATTTACACGTCGTGCGGTTTTTTTTCTCATTTTTTCGAAATTTATGTTTTTAATTAAATTTTTTATTATTATTATTAATATTATTTATTCGTTTTATGTTTTCTTTTGTGTTTATGTATGTACCATAATAAATAAATAAATAAATAAAAATATAATAATAATCGAAAGTAAAAAAAAAAAAAAACAAACGAACGACGGGTAAAAATTATTTATTACGATTTTGTGATTTACACGATGATGAACAACAACAACGACAAACAACAAACAACAACAAACAAATAAAACAACGAATTTTTATTTATTTATTTATAAATAATTTAAATTTTTATTTATTAAATTAAAAACAATTTTTTTTTCTTTTTTCTTTTGCTTTAAACGAATAAATAATTAATAATTTTTACGACGATGATGATGATGATCATAATAATAATAAAAGAAAATTTAAAAAAAAACAGCATTTGTTAACAAAAAAACAAAAGACGATAAATTTAAATAATTTTTTAAATTCATTACATTAATTATTATTATTATTTTTATTTATTTATAAAAAACGTGATTTTATTATTAAAAAAAAAAATTTATTATTATTAATAACATCACGATAAGATACATTACTTAATTTGATTAATTATTATTATTATTATTTTGCAACACAAAAAAAAAAATTTAAAATTAAATTCGGACTTTAAATTTTATACGAGTCGTATATAAATCCCATAAATAAAGGAAACAAACAAACGAACAAACGAGCAAACAAACAAGGAAAATGCGTAAATGAATAATTTATCGATGAAAATTTTATTAAAAGTAATTAGGAAAAGATGTTGTTAAAAAAAAAAAAAGAATAATTAAAAGAAAGCGAGAAATACTGAGAGTGAGATAGAGATAGAGAAAGAGAACGGGGGAGAGAGAGGGGTGAGAGGAAGAGAGGGAGGGAAGAGAGAGACAGAGAGGAAGGAGAAAGAGTTGAAAAAGTTGTTAAGGTGAGAAAGCAAAAAAAGAAAAAGAAAAAAATTCGTTAAAAGTATTGAAATAAAAATACTAATAATACTAATACAAATAATAATAATAATAATAGTGATAATAATGATAATAGTAAATTTATTTTTCTTTGCATAAGAAAAAAAAATGAAAACTTTAGAATCGAAATAATTTTTTTTTTGTTTGTTTTCCAAGGGATTTAATTAAAAATTTTTGTGTTTTGATTTTTTTTGTTGTTTTTGTGACGTCATCGTCGTCGTCGCGTTATTTGTTGCAGTTTCGAGAAAATTTTATTGGAAATTCAAATAATAATAATAATAATAATAATAATAATAATAATATTTTTCGAGGTTTTTTCTTTGCTATTTCTTGATTATCATTATTATTATTATTGTTAAAAATTTTTAATGAAAATGTTAAAATAATTTTTGTGCTGTTGAAAAAAAAAAAAAATTTTTTTTTTTCTAATAGTAGAAAAAGGTTTTAGAAAGGTTTTCACCATTATTTTCTTATTTCGGGGGTAATAAATAATAATTAATTTACTATTATTATTAACCGTAGCAAAAATATTTTCGTTGTAAATAAATTTTAAATAAATAATATATTATTATTATTATTTTTATACGCGGGTTTATGCCTCCGAGAATGGCTCCCCCCATTATAATAATAATAATAATAATAATAATAATAATAATAATAATAATAATAATTTATTTAATTTCGAATGTAACGATAGCAAAAAAAAAATTAAAAAACCGGAAATCAAATTAAAATTCGGTTGTTGCTGTTGTTGTTATTTATGTTGTAAAATATTTTTTTTTTGGGAGGGGGAGGTGAGAGTGTAGGGTGAGGTTTTCAGTTAAAACCGAATATTTAAATAAATTTAACCGAAATTTTGTTTGTGTTTTTAAATCCACGAATTTGATAAATGAGATTTTAAAGATACTATTATTAATAAGAGGAAAATTTTACCGAAAGTTAAAAATTTTTCCGTTTGAAAATAATTTTCGAAAAAAAACCGTTTCGAATCCGCCTTTCGTTATTATCTATTAGCAAAAATTTTTTTATTTTTTTCATTTTGTTCGAATCGTAATGTAAATTATTTCCGATTGTTTTTCATGTTTTTCATTTTGCTGTCGTTCATTCATTCATTCATTTTTCGTTTTTAAAAAAAATTTTCGAGTCGAAATTGATTGTTTCGTGTCTCTCTTTTTTTTTTTTTTTAATACTTTTTAATGATTGTTACAATCGTGAAATGGAATCATTAAAAAAAAAAAATGTTACGGAATAAAAAACAAAAAAATTTTTTTTTTGCTACGAATCGGATAAAACAAAACAAAACAAAAAAAAAATTAAAAAAAGTTTTTTCTGTTTTTTTTTTATTTTCTGATTCTGACATTTTTTTTTATTTTTTTTTAACTTTCCGCGCTTTTTTTTTAACATTTTATCACGAGATAAAAATTTTTTTTTTTTTTAATAAAGAAAATTAACTTTCTTCTTCCACGACTTGCTTTTTGAAAAAAATTTTTTTCGAAAAATCGGAAAAAAAATGGAAGCGATAGAAGGGGAGGAAGGGAGGAAGGAAGGCTGTCACGATTTTTCTATTTAACGTATACATTTAAATTTATTATCATTTATGAAAATTAGTTTACATCATAATGAATGACGATAAGAGTTGAAATATTTTTCTCTTACTTTACACACCCCTACTTCTACAAAAATAAAAAAAATTTTTTTAATTAAATTTTATACGTTTCGTGAAAATCAATTTTCGAATAATTTAAATTATGTGAATTGTCTAAATACACGACAATTTTAACGACGACGTCGACGTCGACGTCAACCCGTCAAAAAAATAATTTTTTAAACGTTTATTTTTTATATAAAAAATAAATAAATAAATAATTTTTAAGGGGATGAAACCGCTTGAAAAAAAAAGCGGTTTGAACATCCATTAATTTTCTCGTTTCAAAAATTGAAAAATGACGCTCGGGTTAATAAAGAGAAAGATAGAGAGAGAGAGTGAGAGGAAGAGGGAGAAAAACTCGACAGGCCATTAAAAAAATTTTTTTACCTTCGAATAATATCAATCAATTATTAACCGTTTCCTTTTATTAATTGTTTATTTATTTTTTTTTTTTACAATTTTAATACCATCATTGAAAACATTTTTATTTATTTAATAATTTTATTATTCGATTCTCGTTACGAATTCAAAAAAAAAAAAAAAAAATAACCGAACGAACGGATAATTCACGAAGCAACAACCCTT
>NW_002987026.1:64861-83687 GCF_000006295.1 Pediculus humanus corporis
TGGATGAGAGAAAGAGTTTAATTGATGGGGTGAGTCAATGACCGGTGATGAAATGAAGAAAAGGGGAGGGGAAAATGTATCGTGGGAAGAGTGAAGTTAGGTGAAAGGAATTTATGGGAGGGGAAAAAATAAAAAAAAATAATTATTAAGAAAATATCGCAGGAAAAATAATAAAAAAGTCGTAGGACGGACGATGATAATATGGAGAAAAAAAAAATTTTATTTACTCTATGACATAAATTTTTTTTTTTTTTTTTAAATAAAGGATTTATAATAATAATATTAAAAAGTGTTCTCTTAGTCGTAGCGGTTAAAACGCTTTAAGGAGTTTTCAAAAACCGTAAACGTTGAAATTTCATATCTTTCATTTTTGTTGTCCAGTTTGTACCGTTAAATAATAATAGTAATAATAATACTAATAAAGGGTAAAGTTTTATAGCGAGACATTTCCTGTATGATGAAACCTTTCACCGTTTAAATCATTTGTAATAATTTAATTAAAATAGAATAAAATAATAATAATAATAATAAATACCAAGAGAAACATAAAACAAAAGGAGAAATATGTTTAGGTTTGACAGAGACCGTTGTTACATCCCAACGATAATTTTTTTAACTGAAAATTTGAGCTCTGATTTTCAAAAATCATCCTTTTTCAAATATTTTTTTTTTATTTTCTGAACAAAAAAAAACTCCAGCCGAACACCTAAAGTGTCACTTATTTCGAGAGCCAATGATGATAATAATGATAATTTTTTTTGTTGGAAAAAGAAAAAAAAAATTTTTTTTTCTCGGAAAATTTTTAAAAATTTTCTTTTGTTATTAAAAAAAAAATTATTATTATTATTTGCATTGTTTCCACTTATTTAATTCTCTAAAAAAAAAGTAATAATAATAATAATACTGATGATAATAAATAATTTTTTTTTTCCTTTGGGAAAATTTTCCGTAATAAAAAAAAAAAAATTTTTTTTTTTTTTTTCATTTTTTTTTCACCGTTATTGTTTCTTCCGGAAGAAACAAAAGAGAACAAAAAATAATAATGATGATATAATTTTTTTGTTCTTTTTCTCTATGACGTCACAAACAAAAAAGGAAAAAATCAAATTTGACAAATTCGAACCCGATCGTGGTGAATTCATTTCTCACTTTTGTCATTTCATTAAAAGGAAATTAATTTTTTTTTTCTTCTTCTTCACGATTTTTAATTTCGTTTAAAATTTTTCCTTTTTGTCTTCTGCTAAATTGTGATTTATTACCCTGAATTTCATCTCGGTTTTAAGCACCTTAACTTTTTTTTTCTTTTTGTTTCGCACACAAACAAAACAAAAAAAAAAAAAAATTTTTTTTTTTTTGTTTTGTTTTTCTCGACTGGATAAAAAATTTTCCGGATTAAATATAATCTGATTAAGAGTGACGTATGATCCATTAAGACTCTTTTTTTTTAACTTTTTTTTTAACGGTGAGAGCCACGAAAATGAAATAATAAAAGATTGAAGGAGAGAGAAAGAAAAAAGAGAGGGGGAAAAGATGAAATGGCGTAAATTCTTTGTTGAAATTTCAAATGTTATAAAATAGGAAAAGGGACGATAAAACCGGAAAATTCTGAAAGTAAAAGAAAAGGGGTAACACTTTAAGAATAGAAAAAATTGGGGTATAATTCATTTGAAAACAAACAAAACAAACTTATTCAAATATTAAATACTTTAAATTAATAAGAAAAAGTGTGGGAAATTTTTTTTTTTTTAATGTTTAACTTATGGCTTGGGGAAAAAATTGATAAACGACAACATTTCGTCAAATTTTTTAAATCTTTTTTTTTTTTATTAATTTTATGATTCGGGGACACCTGATCCGTTAATAATTTGGGGTAAAACGCCGCATTTTATCCCGAAACGTTTGTTTTTTTTTTAAATTTTATTTGAAAAAAAAAATCCAAATTAATTTTTCTTGTTTTTTAGGAGGATAAAAAAAAAAACTAAATTTTAATCCGATCAAATCTGGATAAAAAATTTTTTATTTAATAAAAATGTTTTTTTTTTTTTCTGTTGAACTTTCGAACTTTCCAGAATAGAAAAAAAAAAGGTAAATAAATAAATAAACGAAAGTAAAAAAAAAAGAAACGTGAAATTAAATATTTAATTAAAAATGTTTTCTTTAGTTAAATTAAATTTAAGCAATTAACAAGTTAAAAATCTTCTTTTCGCTCCCTTTTTTTCTGTCCCCCCTTCCCCTCCCCCTTTCCTCTTCTTCACCGCCGTCGGTTTTCCTTTCCCTCCCCACCTTTTTCCGCAATGTTTTTTCATCTTAAATTTTTCATTTCACCTTTTTTTTTTTTTACCTCATTTTTCGGTTTGAAAAAAAAAAAAAGAAAAATTTAAAGGGTAGGGGAGGCCATGGAATTTTCCTTTTGAGGGGCCGGGGGGCACGTTAATTAGTTTTTCTTTTTTATTTTAAATTTAATTTAAAATATAACCTTGACAATGAATTTAAAAAATTTTTATGAAGGATTCTGGAAAATTTTTTTTTCATTTTCTCCAGTTGAAATGAAAAACAAAATGAAAAAAATTTTCTAGATTACAATGAATTCTATTGGTCAATCAATCAATCAATCATTTTCTATTTGCAATTGATTAAATGGTTTTATTGTTTGCTTTAAAAATTTATACTTCATCACATATTATTATTATTATCATCATCGTGAAATTTGTTCAATAAAAAAAAAATTGATTCGTTTGAAGAAATAAAAATTTTTTTTTTTAATGTCGGCCATTGAAAGTTCTCCTGGAAACGTTTTCCATTTCATTTTTTTTTTTTTTTTAATGGAGTTTACTGGAACAATAAACTCTAATAAACCTTTCTTTTTTTTTCATTCTTTTATTCTTTTTTTTTCCCCGAGTACTTTTTAAATCTTTTTTTTTTCTCGAATACCGCATAAAATGTTTCGAATTTTCCTGAGAAAAAAATTTTCCGAATTTTTTTTTTCGGTTTTTCCCACAAAATTTTTTTAATTCCCGTTAATCCATTTTCGCGTATGTAAATATTATTAATAATATTTTATTTTCAAATTTTTTTATTTCTTTTGTTTATTAATTGCAAAATAATAATAATAATAATCGGGAAGGAATAAAAAGAAGAAAGGACGGAGGAGAAAAGAAAGAGGGAAAAAAAATTTTTATTTTCTCTTTTTCCTTTTTTTTCTTTTCTTTTATTTTCTTTCATTGATTACAAGCAGATGCTCAAAAGTTTTTAACTCTGATTAGTTTTTACAAAATGGCGGCGAAAACAATAAAAAAAGGAAAAATCATTTCCGGATAAAATCAAAATAAAAAAAATAAATCAAACGTTAAAAAATAATTAATAATTTCTTCTACGAGTCCCGCCGCGCATTTCCCCCTATTTTTTTTATTTTTATTTATTCACGTCGTAAATTAAAAAAAAAAACGGAGGGGGAGGAAGAGAGGAAGGGCTTTGGGGAAAAGTGGGGGGTAAAGATTTTTCCGATTTGTTGTTTTTAATAAAAAAAAAAATGAAAAAAATGAAAAAAAAAAAAACTTTAAAAAACTTTTCATTTTTTTTTGTTTTCGTTGTAAAAATTAATTATTATTATTATCATTATTATTATTTTTTGTTTTTATTCACGACCGATTCGTTTTGACGTGTAAATAGCGTAACGAAAAAAAAAAAACAAAAAGAAAAAAATTAAAATTAAAAAAAAAAAAAAACTTTTCGATTCTTTTCATAGCTCGTACATGCGGTTTATCGTCGAGCTGCTATCGAAAGGTTTCAAAGGAAAAAAAAAGGGGGGGAGAGGGAGGGGGGAGGAAAGAAAAAGGAATAAAAACAAAATGGAAAGAGAATGAAAAAGAAAAGAAAAGAAAAGAAAAAGGAAGCAATAAACAAATGTAATTTAAAAAAATGTTGTAAATTTTTCACATTTTCTTTTATTGCTCTTGTTTTCAGCCATGATGAAGTTGTTTGTTGTTGTTTTCTTTTTTTTTTCTTTTCACTTTTTTTTTTTATATAAATTCAAAGCCCGTTATTTAAATCCCACAATTATTTATTATTATTATTATTATTATTATTATTATTATTATTATTATTATTATTATTATTATTATAAATTCGAACAGATTAATTTAAATCATCATATTTTTCCTTTTTTTTTTTTTTACATTCTTTTACCTCCGAAATAAAAAGGTTAAAGGTTAAATAACCGTTTAAAGAAGGAACAAAAATTGTTTTATGCTCCTTCTCCGGCTGCTGCTGCTGTTGCTGCTGTTGCCGAAAATTATTTTTACCATCTGTTTTTAACAAAAAAAATTTTTGATAACGATGATAACATTTTCTTTTTTTTTTCCGCGTGTGTTTTTTAATTTATCGATTCATCCAAATCAAACACAAGCGCGCCCGTATTTGTTTTAAAACTTTTTTCTTTATTATTGACACGTCAAAACGAATGTGCGTAGCGATGCGTAAATAATTTTAATTAAAAATTTTTCGATTTTTTATAAATAAAAAAAAAAAGAATTTTATACCGATAAAAAATTTGATTTATTATTATTATTACTGTAATAATTTATTATTATTATTTGACAGTGAACCCGAATGCGTGTGTGCGTGTTTGTGCGTGAAAAAAATTAAAAAAAAGAAAAAGAAAAAAAATTTCAAAAAACGCATAATTAACACGTATTGCGGTTAACCGAAGATTTTAAAGCACGACAAACAATCACACACACAAATGAGATTTTGGTTGGTTTGTTTGTTTGTTTGTTTGTTTTTTGTCGTATGTGTGAAAAAATTATTATTATCATTATTAATTGTAAATAATATTTATAATTTAGTTAAAAACAACTTTTGTATTTTGTTTTTTTTTTTTACTGTGAAAAGAAGAAAATTTTAAACGACCTTCAAGTTTTCATCGTCAGAAATAACCGGAAGGAAAAAGCAGAAGATATTCAGAAGAAAAGAAGAAAAAATGATTGAAGATAGAAGAAGAAGAAGATAAACAACAAAAACAAACGAAAAAAAAAATTATTATTATTATTATTATTATTATTATTAGGTGATAAAACATATAAAAATTTCCATTTAAATTTTTTCCTTTTTAAAAAAAAAATTTAAATCGTACACGAAATCCCATTTTTTTTTTTTTTTTTTAATTTAAAAGGATTCAAAGGAAAATTTCAAATGAGAGTGAAAGAGAAAGAGAGAGAGAGAGAGAGAGAGAGAAAGTGAGATTAACGTTTTTTTTTTTTTCAATTTGTTATAATAATTGTACCGATTTAAAAAAAAAAAAAAATTCAAACATGGCGACAGGAATTTAAATATTTAAAAAAAAAGTCAGCTTTTTTAATTAAAAAAAAAAAAGAATCAAAGGAAAAAAAAAATTAGGGGGGAGGAAGAGAGGGGGGGAGAGCAACAACACAATGGAAATGAAAAACATTTCAATTTCAAACTCATTAACCGGAAACATGCAAAAAAAAAATAAATAACAAAATTCCCTGCGAATTAAATAATTGTACTATTATTATTATTATTATTATTATTATTATTATTATTTAACAGAGAGAAAAAAAGAAAATTTATATTATCGTGTCATTAGAAAAACGTTTTTTTTTTTTTTAATTTCTCAATGTAAAAAAATAATTATTACTATTATTTTCCTAATGGATAACAGTCACGTAAATAAAAATTTTTTTTAATTAATAAAAACACGTTAAATTATAATTATTATTAGACTGTTATCACTGTTAATGATAACAATAATAATAATAATAATAATAATAATAATAATAATAATAAATTTAAATTGTAAAAAAAAACAAAACAAAAAAAATTGTTATTTAATTAATTTTATCGACTGTATTCGAATAATGCATTTCGAAAAAAATTATTAACTTTTTTTTTTAAACTTTTTAAAAAATTTGTAATGTGATAATAAATTGTAGTGAATTGTAGGGGAGAAGAGAGTGGGGCGGGAGCGGGGGGCGGGAAGTGAAGTGGGAAAAGTGGAAAATCAATCATCACTACAATTTAATGAAAAAAATTTTTTTTTTTTATTGTATATTGTTTTTTTTTTATATTCATTTTGTAATTATTTTTATCTCAATTTACATCGTAACGATTGTAATTGATTGTAGTGTACAAACGATTAAACATAATCGTCGTAATGTTGTGGTTGTTGTTGTTTATGTTGTAGTTAAAAAAAATTTTTTTTTTTGTTAAATTGCACAGAGGCTTGAATACTATTTTTCCTCTTCTTTTTTATTTCACTCGATCGCATAATTATTTTTAATATTTTTATTTATTATTATTAATGATGATGTAATATGATAACATTGATGATAAAATTTAATAATAATAATAATAATTTAACGTAGGTCGATTTACGTCACATGGATGAAAAAGCAGGTTCGAACGTTGTCGAAGTTGGCGTCGATCTTTCGGAATTTTACATGTCTGTCGAATGGGATATACTAGAAGTACCTGCCGTCAGGTAATTTTTCTTTTTTTTTCTTATTGTAGTCGTAGTTTAGTAGTAAAAGTAGTTTTTGTTTAGTATCTCGTAGTATTGTAGTTTCCATTGCTCAAAGGAAATAACAAAAAAAAAAAACAAACTATTTACATTAAAACTATTAAATTCCCAGCCGTCCTTTTATAACCATCATCACGACTTTAAATTTAAAAAAAAAAATGGGGGTCCGATATTTTCCCACTAGAAAAAACTAATAATAATAATAATAATAATACATCATATTTGATGGATGTTTACCACTATTTATTATTTATATTCTGGTAGAAAGTTGATAACGGAAATAAAATTATTTCGATTTCCCCCCCCCCGTTGAATTTTTTATGTTTATAAACATTATCTATAAGTTTTACATGTGCGTCACACAACATAAACATAAACATTTTTATTCCAATTTATTTAAAAACATTATTCAAAGGTTTTAAAAAACATAAACATTTAGAAAAAAAAAAAAAAAAAATCTTTTCCAGTAAGGTTTTTTTTTTTTTTTTACTTCACACCATTATAAATTTTCCAGGTTTCTCTTCTTTTTTTTCTCTCTCCTGATGTAAAAAGGGGAAAAAACCTGGAAAATTTAAATAATGTATTTTATGTTTACGTCGGTTTTTCCTTTTTTTTTTCTCCTTCATCTTATTCTTATTTTTTTTATGTAGATAAAGCGAACGTGTTTTTTTTAAATAAATAAATAAATATATATTTTTGATTTTTAGAAACGAAAAATTTTATACGTGTTGCGACGAACCGTACCTTGATATCACGTTCAACATAACCATGAGACGTAAAACATTATTTTACACGGTTAACATAATAATACCCTGCATGGGAATTTCATTTTTAACCGTTTTAACATTCTACTTACCGTCCGACAGCGGTGAAAAAGTAAGTAGTACACATGGAAAAATTCTTATCAACGTTATCAATTTTATTATTAATTATATATATGTTTTTAATTAACAGGTGACGTTGTCTATATCGATACTCATTAGCCTTCACGTGTTTTTTTTACTAGTCGTCGAAATTATACCTCCTACGTCACTCGTCGTACCTCTTCTGGGAAAATATTTAATATTTGCCATGATTTTAGTTTCCATAAGGTAAGCAAAGATTTATTTCTTTTATTTTTTTTTCGGGGGGCGGGGAGTGGGAGGTAATGGGAAGTGAAAGGTGATGGGAGTGGGAGGTGGGAGTGAGAGAGAAAGGAAGGAAGTGTTGTTTTCTGCAAAAAAATTTATCTCGTGTCGTCGGGAGTTTTACGGAAAACCGGAAAAAAAAGTTTTTATCGACCTCGAGGTCGATGAACTTTTCTTTTCGTAACGTCTCAGGTGATAATTGATAATAACATTTTATGTTTTTTTTTTAAATATTTTTAAACGATTTGATGATTTCGAATTCCGAAAAACAAAACAAAACTATATTCCAAACGCGTAAATAATTTTTTTTTTTGTTTCCGCGAATAAAAAAAAAATAGGAGGGGAAAGGGGAGGGGGAGGGGAAAGGAAAGTAAAACTTATTAAAAATGGCGCAAAAAATTTATTTATATATATATATTTTTTTTTTTTTTTAATTTTAATAAATTTTTTTTAACCAAAAAAAAAAAAAAACTTAAACTTTCTATTCGTTCGTTCGTTCGTTCATTCTTTCATTCATTCATTTATTCATTCATTTCCCTTATCATTTCCCTCACTTGAAAATATCGAGTATTATAATAATAATAATAATAATACCAAAATTGAATTTTCTATTTAAAAAAAAAAAAAATACTTAACCACACTCAAGCTGAAAAATTTTTAATATTTTCCGCCATTTCACCTTTTCCTCCGTCCCCCATCCCCACTCTCCTCCCCTTAAAATTATTTTCTAGTAAAAAAATTAAAAAATAAACTATAAATTTTTTATAGTCTATATTTATTAGAGGTTTTCTAATCTGCAAAATCGTTTTTTTTTTCCTTTTAAATAATATCACACACTCTGACTACGACGGGTAAAATAACAATAATAATAACGGAAGAGGAAAATTTTTTTTAAAAGGATAATAAAAAAAAAAAAGAAGGAGGAGGAGATGAAGGGGAAGGGGAAGAAAAAAAATTAAAATTTTAAATTGGCGTTAAAATTACAAAAAAAAAAAAAAAGTTTTTTTTTACGTTTTTTCTTTTTTGTGTGTAATGAATATTGTTTAAGGTTGAATTTTGCGGTTGGTTACTGGTTAAAATCCTTTTCAAAGGAATTTATTCAAAGGTAAAAAAAAAAAAAAAAAGGAAGAAGGATATTCATTGATAATAAAAAGATTAATTATTTTAAAAAATTTTCTTTTTCGTCGTCGTCGTCGTCACCGTTTATTATTATTATTACTATTATTACATTAATTTTGTTTTCCGACAATATAAAAGTTCTTTCCCTTTCCTTCCCCTACTCCTCGTTCCTCCGTTTCCTCGTCTTTCCGTTTTTTTTTGTATTTAACGTAAAATAAACGTCAAAAAAAAAAACTTTTTTTTTTTAATATAATTTTTTTCCTTTTTTTTTTCTTAACAAAATAAATTTTCCTTTTTAATTTTTTTTTTTTGTCATTTTCCTTTTTTTTTTTAATTTTAACTTTCAAAAAGTTAATCGTATGGATTTTAAACGTCCTTTTTTCCTTTTTCCTCGAAATAAAACAGGAAATATCCGATGATGAACCTTAAAAAGTTTTTAAATTAAAAAAAGATACATTTGGGGGAATTTCAGATCCCCCCCTTCTCCCTTTTATTATTAATTTACTACGACAGATTTCAAAAAAAAAAAAAAAAATTTTAAATTAAAATAAATAAAAATCCCTCACAATAATAATAATAATAATAATAATAATAATAATAATAATAATAATAATAATAATAATAATAATAGTAATTTTTTTGTGGGGGGGGGGGAAAGAGTAAAATAAAAAAAACGAACGGTTTTATTTTTAAAAAAATTATTTTTACATTCTAAAAACGTTCGATGTAGAAAGAAAAAAAAGAAAAAAGAAAACATGGATGTGCGTTAGTTCGTGTTAAAAATTTTTTATTTTTAAAATCAATTTATTATTATTATTATTATTATTATTATTATTGTTATTATTAAATAAAAAGTTTAAAATTCGTTAAAAGAAATTTTTTATTTAGCGGGTTCAATGAATTTAATAATTTTTTCTAGCATATGCGTTACCGTCGTCGTTCTTAACGTTCATTTCCGGTCACCTCAAACACATAAAATGGCGCCTTGGGTTAAACGTGTTTTCATTCACATACTTCCAAGACTTTTAGTTATGAGGAGGCCACAATATCAATTCGAACCGCACAGGTATATGCATGTACAAATTTTTATAAATAAATTAAATTTTTTTTTTGTTAAACCCCTCCCCCTACCTCCAACCCCATCCCCTTCCTCCGTAACCTTTTTTTTCTCTTTTAAACCGATTTTGTTTTCGCTACATTTATTCAATCTCTCTCTCTCTCTCTCTCTCTTTCTTTCTTTCTCTTTCTCTTTTTTTTTTTTTAAAACGTGCTTTTCTTTTCTTTTCTTTTTTTGTGTACACATCTCTAAAGTTTCATTTTGAACGATATTGCTTTTGGTGTTAAAAAGAAAGAAAAAAAAAAAAAGGAAAAATCTGGAATTTTTCTCTTCTATTCAATAAAAAGATTACGTAATATAAAGTTAAAAAGTTTTTCTTCCTCCTTTTCTTTTTCTTTCCTTTTTTTTTTCTTTAGGAATTTCATACGGGTGAGTTTTATTATTATTATTATTATTATTATTATTATTATTATTATTATTATTATTATTATTATTATTATTCCGTGTTGACGTATGCAAATTATTTAAATTTAACAATTCATTATTATTATTAAATTTTATTTTCGAACAAAAAAAAAAAATTAAAAAATTAAAAAAGAAAAAATTATTTTATTTATTAGGTTCATGTCTAGAAGAGTTGTTGTACATACGGTTAAAGGTAAAGAAGTACAATCTTCTTATTGTCCGTATCCATATCAAACAACAGCATCGACGGAAGAATCAAAAATATCCGATACAATAAGTACAGTTACAAGACAAAGGACACTTTCAAAGGAAGATTTTTCTCCAGAAAGGTTAGTTATTTATTTATTTTTTTTTTTTTTAAATCTTAAATCAATCGGAAAAAAAAATTGTTTAAATAAATAAATAAAAAAAGTTTTTCTTTTTCTTTTCTTTCGGAAAATTTTTTATATATAATATTTATGCGTTTAAAAAAGTTTTTTTTTTTTTTTGTTTCGATAAAACCTTTCCAAAAAAAAGGTTTTGATATTGATAAGAAGAAAAAAAATATTTGAAATTATTCAAAAGGTTTTAATACGCGAAAATAAATTTATAACGACGTTAAGTCAAAAGGAAGTGAGACAGAGAGAGAGAGAGAGAGAGAGAGATAGAGAGAGTGTGAGAGAGTTTGTTCTCTTGTCTCTTCCTTTATGATTTATATTGTATGGGTGACTATATGAATAATGGATTCTTGTCACATCCTTTAAAAAAAAAGTAGGAAGAGTAGGAAAGATAAAAAAAAAAAAAAAAGGATAAAAAAAAAGGGATAAATATCGAAAAGGATGGAAAAGGTTGCGGTCGATTTTATTTTTCATACAATAACAGAAAAAAAAAAAAATTTTTTTTTAACAAACACACAAACAAACATAATTTATTTAATTAATTCATTCGTTTCGATATAATTTTTTTTCAAATTTTTTAATATCAATCATCAGTGTTGCCAACTTTTTTTTTTTTTTTTTTTTTTTTTGGTAAAGAAAATCGGAAAACTTTAACTAAAACTTTTTTTTTCTCGTTTTTTGAATTTTTTTATTTTATTTTATTTTCCAAACATTTATTTAATTAAATATGACGTCATTTCCTACGTATTAAATCAAATAATAATAATAATAATAATAATAATAATAATAATAATAATAATAATAATAATAATAATAATAATAATAATAATAATAATGATAATAATAATAATAATTTTTATTATTGCGATTTTATTTGCAAAAAAAAGTTACCATCGATTTGTTAAAAAAATTTAATTTTCTTAAAAGTTAAAAAAAAAAAACAGTTTTGGCTTTCGATTACATCAAAAGAAATTTCTAGAACTATATAAAATTTTTTTTTTACTTCCTTTTTTAAAAACCGGAAGTGAAAAAATCATTTTAAAAATATTATCATTATTATTATTAGAAAATATTAATAATTTTATTTTATTTTGTAAAAGTTTAATCGATGGGGGACCAGTTTTTGGCGGAAGTTGTCAAATACACGGACCACCACAATCAGAAACAGAAGAATTATCATTATCGGGTAATGGTTGCGGTGGTGGTGGTGGTGGTGGGGGTGATGATGGTGGGGGTGACGTTGGAGGACTCAGCGATGGTGAAGAAATAAAAAGTCCAACAATTAAAAATCCTGCCTTTTCACATTCTATGTGCCCTTCAGAAATACACAAAAGTTGTTTTTGCGTTCGTTTCATTGCCGAACATACAAAAATGTTGGAAGATTCGACAAAGGTAAACACGATCGATCGATCGATCGATCTATCGATTCGATCGATAATCGAATTAATAAATAAAAATTTGGTTTTAAGGTCAAAGAAGATTGGAAATACGTGGCAATGGTTTTGGATAGACTGTTCCTTTGGATTTTCACACTCGCCGTTTTAGTTGGTACGGCTGGAATTATTTTACAAGCTCCGACATTATACGACGATAGAATACCGATAGACAAACAATTTGCAGAAATACAAACGTCGACGGTCATTCGATGTCCGCCGCAGTAGTTAACATATATTTTTAATTAAACAAACAAACAAACGAACAAACGAAAAAATTTGTTAACTTGATATTTTGTTACATAGAGATTAAAGATATACGAATAGATCATGTTTGTGTGTTTTACGCTTATCGGTATTATCATTATTATTAGGAAAAAAAGAAAAGTTAACAGACGACAACGACAACCGACGACGCACAAAATTCAAAACAATAATATTAATGATAATGATAACGATGAATAAAATTGAAAATTAAATTACAAATGAAGACAAACAAACAAAACACCTTTCGTTTCTATTTTATTATTATTATTATTATTATTATTATTATTATTATTTGTAGTTATTTTTTTATAGCTCAAAAAAAAAGCAATAAAAAAATTAAATAAAAAAAAAATTTTAGAATCGAAGGAAGACTTTAGCGATATTTAGATATTTTTGTAACGGTTATTCATTCATCTTTTTTTTTTTTTTTTTTTTTTTTTTTTTTTTTAATAAAAAAGTAAAATTAAAAAAAAAAAAAAAAAAGGTAGTAAAAATAGAAGAAATTTTAGCGGTTTTTTTTATTCTTCTTTGCCTAAACCCTTTTCCATTCCATCCCTTATTTTAGCGCCCCCCATCTCCCCTTCCCCCTTCCCCTTCCCACCCCGAAAATTCTACCAACCATTTTTTCCTCGCATTAAAAATTTTCATTTCAATTTTATTTTTAACTATAATAAATAAATAAAATAAAATAAATCGAAAAGCAATATTAATTATAATTAATATTAATTATATTTTTTATTTATTTATTTTAGATATTTAATAATAATAATAAAATTTAGTATAATAAACAAATACGACTATAAAACGAAAAAAAAAAAAATTGTTTTCCTTGTTAGATTTTTATTATTATTATTTTTTTTTTTATTTTGTACGAAAAATAATTTTATTAATAATAATAATAACAATAATAATAATAATAATAATAATATTAATAATTAATAAAAATTTATTTATTTACTTCTATCTTTCTCTTCCTCTCATTATTTTAAATTCTCTATATTAACTCTATTTATTTATTTAATATTTTTATCCATTCATTAAAACTTTAATATTAATAATAATAATAATAACAATAATAATTAGAATAATAATAATGATAACAATACAATTAATTTTTACCGAAACCGAAACAAAAAAAAAAAAAAGAAAAAATTTTTTTTTCTTTACAAAAATGGATTAAGAAAATGAAAAAGAAATTATTAAAAAACTTTTTTTCTTTTATTTTTTATTTTTAAATAATAATAATAATAATAATAATAATGATAAAAATAATAATTAAACAATTTAATAATTTTTTATTATTTTTTATTTTTATCATAACGTAAAGTCCGACGATTTCTTTTTATTATCATCTCCGTGTTTGTATTTATATATGTATAGTATTATAATAAGTACTTTTTTATTTATTTATTTATATATTTAAAAAAAAAAAGAGAAAAAAAATAATTTAAATCCTTGAAACTTCAATATATATATGTGTGTGTGTGTGTGTGTGTGTGTATGCGTGTGTATGTGTATGTGTGTTTATATCACCACTAAAATTTATTACATAAATCTCAACATTTTCATATAAATATTTAATCTTTTCCTACTGTCCAATTTATTTATTTATTTATTTTTATTTATTTATTTTTTTATTAACATAAAAGCAATAATAATATATCTATAAAAAAAAAAATGAAAAATTGAACGTAATAATAATAATAATAATAATAATAATAATAATAATAATAATAATAATTTTTCTAAATCTAAGTACATTTTTATTACAAAAAAAAAAAAAAAAATAATAATAATAATAATAATTTTTTTTCTTTCGCGTTTGCGTTGTTTGTAAAAAAAATTAAATCCGTGCAATTTTCCCGTGCACAAATTTTTTCCTTTTTCCTTATTTTTTCACAATGAACGGAATCCATTTTGTTTTTTTTTTCCTTCCTTTTGTTGTTCTTCTTCTTAATAATCTCCTTTTTGATTTGTTTTTGTTGAAAAAGACGTACGAAAATCCAAATGTGAGATCTTTTTTTTTTTTTTTAGTTGTTTTAATTTTCTTTTTTTCAACTCGTCGATGCCAATTGTTTTTTAACGTTTTCTTCGAGTACGTAACCTTTGCCCTCGGCGGCATCAATTAAATTTCTTAAAACTGTAAATCAAAGAAAAAAAAAAAAAATTATGGCGTTACGTCACGATTTGTTTCCCTTCCCCTTTTCCCTCCCCCCTCTTCCTAAGCCCCTCCCACTTACTTTTTTTATCGGCTTCGGCTAAAAACATTTTAATGAGACCAAAACGTGGGATTTCCGGTAACTGTTTTAAAAATTCAACGACTATTTTCGGCTCGGTTTCGACGAAATGTTTTTCCAGGCATTCTAACAAAGAACTCAACATGTCCGAATCGAGTTTTATACCGATGACTGTAATCAAACAAATTATTATCATTATTATTATTATTTCAAAACGTCGCATGGAAACAGAGTGAGAGAGAGAGAGAGAGAGAGATAGTTACCTTTTCCTAAATCTCCAGGTTTTATCAAACGTATTATTTCCGCTCGTTTGGAGTAGGAGGGATCGAATTTTTTAACTTCTTCCCACGTTTTAACAAACTCGAACGCCGAATCGATTATCTCTTTTTTTATTTCGATTCTCGAATTGATTTTATCGATATTATCGTTAACGTTAACATTCGACGCGTTTTTCAAACAGTTTTCCTTGTTTCCCTCGTTCGAAAACCTGCTGCTGATTTCTTCTTCTAGCAATTTGACGCCGCCATCATTCGTTTGAATATTTTTTTTCGACAGGGATTTGACCAAATAAGATCCCGTTGAATCGTTGGATTGAGTGCTCAAACATCGTCTGTTAGGTACGAAAGCTTTAAATTGATTATTTCCCGATTGATTCAATTTAACCTGAGATGATGATTTATTTTCATTTTCCGTTTTGATTTTAGGTTCGACGCTCGTCGGATGTATGTATTTTTCCGCGTGTACGACTTTCAAAGGTTCGAAACGTTCGAAAGGCGTTCTTACTTTTTTTTCCTTTTTCTTACGATCTTTCGATTTCTTTTTTTTAGATTTTGATTTTTGCAAAGTATTATTATTTTTCTTATCATTTTGACTAGAATCGTTTTCGTTTTCTTTGACGCTGTTGTTGTTACTACTACTACTACCACCACTACCACCACCGCAGGTTACTTCAATCAATTCGTTTTCCTCTTTTGTTTTCTTTTCCGGTTTATCTGCGGATTCGCATATCCCCACAACAACTTTGTCTATATTGCACTCATCCGTTTCGTTCAGTTCGCTTATTTTAAACGTACATTTATTCTCCGTTATTTTTTTTTTACATTCTACGTCATCCGTTGAAATCATTTCATCTTTTATTATTGCGTTTAAACGATTTTTCTCCGAATTTACACCATCTCCGGCGCCTATGAATGATTTATTGGTATTGTCTATTGATGAAATAATTGTATTCTTATTGCTAATTTCTTTCGTAGCTTTGGAATCCGAGACTTCGCGTGCGGATTCAACGTTTTTATCATTTTCATCGTCGGTAATTTTTTCATTATTTTTAGAATTTAACATTTCCTTTGTATTTTTAAACGATTCTTTAATTGTTTTTATTTGCGTGTTTTTTTTAGATTTCGACGGTTTCGGAGTGCACATGGCTTCTCCACATTTTTGGCACAATGGATTTTGCTTTTCTCTATTGCTGTTACATTTGCACATGATTTCGTTTGACAAAAATGATCCCAAGAGAGCTCGGTGAGTAAAACTATAGGGTTCGCACTGAAACGTTGAAGTTGATGGACCGTAATAAGTCAGAGGCAATTTATTAATATTTTCGTTGTACATTTTTTGATTTTTCAATGACACAATTCCTAAAAATAAAATAAAATACGTCATTTAATCACACCGCAGGATTTATACACACACGTACACGTCTAATTAAAAAAAAAAAAAAAAAAAAAAAAAAAAAAACCTTTAGCGTCATTTTCTTCATCTTTTATTTCAGGTATAGAGTTTAAATTACTTTCGAAAATAGGCATTCTAAACATTTTACCCAAATCTTTTATTTTTAATTTTTGTTTTAATTTTTGAAAATCCGCTTGAGCTATTTTGTTATTCGGTTCTACGGTTATAATATTGTTTAAATCTTCTAAAGCGAGCTGAAATGAAAAAAAAAAAATTTTTTTTTTTTTTTTTAGTTTTCAATTTCATTTACCGCCGCTAGAATGAGAAAAAATTGTTAATTGTTCAAACCTGATTGTAATTATTATCTTCTGTTGCTAATTCCTGATATGCTGTAGCTCTCCTGTGAAGGGCTTTAACATTATTTTTTTCATTACGTAAAACTACAGTACAATCACTTATAACTTTATCATATTGCTTTAATTTTAAATCTGAAAAATGAACACAATTTGAATTTTTATCAATAATTTATATAAACTAAATAAAAATAAATAAATCATTAATAGTAGGTTTTTATTTCTTACATGTCATGGCTCGATTATTGAAGGCATTTGATGTGGCATGTAATTTTATGCTAAGTTCATAATATTTCAAAGCATTATTGTAATCTCCAGATTTAAAGCATTCATTTCCTCTATCTTTGGCTTGATTTGCTAAAACTGATTGTTCCATCGATGAGTAAGAATCTAAAAATATAAAAAATTTTGTAGTGTTTTATTCGCTTTTCCTCCATTACAAAAAAATTTATATTTATAATTTATTTACCTTTATCAACTTCTTCTAATTCAATTTTATTTTCAACTTCTAACTTTTTATATATCCTTTTTTTTTTTTCATTTTTTTCTTGTTTCCTCTCTTCTTCAATATCCATTTTTAATAATTCTTTATCGACATCGAATTTATCCCAAGCAGCATAATCCCCTGACCTAATTCTTTCATTTTTACTATTTGTAATAAACTTTTTTTCTTGTAAGGTCTAAATTCCAATTAAAAAAAAAACCATAAATAAATTTTAGAAATAATAAATGTCTAATGAAAATTCATTATTCGTTGAATTTTATAAAAAAAATTAAAAATAATAATAATAACCTTAGCTGTTTCGGGAATTTTATTTTTCACTTTTCTAACAGTGGGCATGTTTTTATTTCCGACAACATCAATTCTACTTTTTTCAAAATCTAAACTTTTATCAATAACTTTCATTTCTTCTTCCCAAGAAAACAAATCATCTTCAACAATTTCCCATTCTTCTTTAGTTAGAGCATCTTTTGTTAAAATAGGAGTTTCTACACGAAGTACTCTACTTTCAGGTGCAAACAAACGAAGACGATCTTCCGTTACCTTTAATAAATCAGGATAAAATCCTTCTTCGCCGGACCTGGGGTTAAAATTCATCATGGATTAGGACACAATACAGGTAAGATAAAAACTTGTGTAAAATTATTTTTTAAAAAAAACATAATTAAATGTTTGATTTGGTTTTTTTTTTTTCGAATGCATAAATAAATAAATTTCGGACATTATTCATTAAAAAACGGAATAAAAATTACCTTAAAATCCGAATTATTCTTTCAAGTTCTTTTTTATCCGTACATTTTTCAACGTATTCATAGCTTAAATGCTCAATGGGTATATCATATTTTGTAATTAAAGTAGAACTACGACTTCTCGGATCTCCCTCCATTTCAAAAATTAAAAATCTACACTAAATACGAATTGAAATAATAACTAACACAAATATTTAATACAACCCAGCAATATACCAAAGAGCTAAACAAGCCTCCATGTTTCAATATGAACCGGTTGCTATGGTAACTATTAAAATCACCAGAAACAATTTTTTTATTTTTATTTCTTTATGTGAACGTTTTAAATTTTTTTATTTTTATTATTATTATTAAAAAAAAAAATAAAACTTGTAACATTTTTTAAATTTTTATATTTTTTTTATATTTTTAAGGGGTAACAAAAAAGTTTTTTTTTTCTTACGTAATTATTAATAAAGTTTATGAGTTTTTTATTATTATAATTATTATTATTATTTTTTAAATTTTAATGAGAATCACGCGGTTTTTTTTTCATGAAAAACGTTACCGTTATAAAAAATATTAAAGTTTTTATTATTAAGTTATAAAATAATTATAAAATTTAAAAACTCTTATGGTTTTTTTCAAAATTTAAATAAAAAAAAAAAAAAATGAAAAACAGGATGGGAAAGTTTTTGAGGTTATATTTTAGGTTAATATAAAATTCCTTATATTTGTTTGAAACCATTCTCTATTACAAAATATTTTTACAATAAATTTAAAACAAAAACATAAAAAAAAAAGAAACAAAATTTTCTAATTTACAATGATATATAATTTCACCTTTCATGAATTTTGTGATGAGGTAAAATATTAAAAATTATAATTTCATAATAATTTGTTTTGTATAAGATAAACTTTTTTCAAAGTATTTAATAAAAATAATTAGAAT
>NW_002987026.1:83954-86235 GCF_000006295.1 Pediculus humanus corporis
ATAATAATAACATTTTCCTTTTTTTTTTTTTTTTTAATTAACTAACGGTTAAATTTTTTTGAAAATTAAATAAACAAGTAATAAATTTATAAATTGTTAATAATTGTCATCTAAAAGTTACAAAAAAAATTTTTTTTTTTTTTCCCATCTACAAATATTAATTAGAGTATTTTTAAAACTTTATAAAAAAATTTGTTTTTTTTTTTTTTTTTTTTTTTCGGGGAAAACAATATCGATCATATTCTACCAGACATTAATAAACTCAATGTAAGTAAAATAATTTTCTTTATTAATTATTATTATTATTATTACACATAAATTAATAATTATTAGGGTAAATAGATATATTTAAATTATATTTCCTACAATTTAATTCGATGACTTATTAATCGATTTTGGGAGTATATTTTTTTTCTATTTTTTTAAAAATTATTAGTAGCAAACTAATTTTAACTCGATAATAATAATAATAATAATAATAAATTAACATATGAACAAAAGTAAATTTATTTTTAAGGATAACATAATTAATAATTTTATTATTTTGGAAGAATTCTATTTATTTATAACAAAAATTAGTTAAATAGTATCATTGAGTATTTTGGTAGCACTCGTTCTTTTTTTTCATTCGTTTTACTTTCATGCAAACCCATCATCATCATCATCATCATCATCATCATCATCATCATCATCATCATTTAAACGATTAATAATTTCTAATTCATCATTTCAAAATGAAGAATCAAATATCAATCTTTTCATTTATCTCGAGGTTTTGTCACAAAATATAAGATATTTAGCGATAAGTATAAAATCATTTAAATAATTTTTTCTCGTTTACAAAATTCTAAAAAAAAAAAAATTTACACATAATTATATAATAATAATACAATTAATTAATAGGAAATCATTTACTATTATTATCATTATTATTATTGAAACAAAATGGCTTTCGAACAATTAAAAAAAAAAAATTATTATTTTTTACTATCTGTGTGTGAGTGTATGTATATTGTATACAAATTACAAATATTTATTGTTTAAAAATTTTTCCCTTTTATTTATTATTATTTAATGACAAAAAAGGCTTAAATGGTCTATATTAATAATAAAGAGATTATTATTATTATTATCATTATCATTATTATCATACTAACAATTAGTATTAAAGTGAAGTTGCTACATGTGGTTTTGCTGTCGTTGATGCAATTTCAGATAATCTAACATCAATGGGTATTCTATCGTCGTAAAGTGTTGGTGCCTGTAATATGATACCGGCAGTACCAACGAGTACGGCAAGAGTGAAAATCCAAAGGAATAAACGATCTAAAACCATTGCGACATATTTCCAATCTTCTTTAACCTTGAACATGAATTTAATTTGATTAGTCAAACCGGAAATGAAAACTCAAAGTCAAAAGAAAAAAAAGCGGAAACTTTAAAAGTTTTGCATCGCAGGTGTTGTGGGTAAGTTTTTTTATTTTTTTATTTTTATTTTTAATTTTTAATGAAAATTGTTTTTAAAGAAAAAATAAAAGTTTAGGCTCGGTCGTAAATCATTCGGGGGGGGGGGGGGGAAATTTATGAATTTTGAAAAATATTTTACCCTGGTATCAGCTTCTTCTTTTTTTGTATGGTCCGCAATATATTTAACACCGTCGATGGCTTTGTGAAGTTCTGGGCAGTGATGCCAATGATGAACTTTTCTGCAAACAGGACTCGATGGAAGCACTGATGATTCATCCCCTTAAAAAATTAATTTATTAATTTATTAACGTTTTTGTAATGATAATAATAACGGTTATGAAGGGAAGTCATTAAATATTTACCCATAAAATTTGGAGCATCTTGTCCGTTACCGGGAAATGGTGGTACGTCACCGCAAAGGGGTGGTAATATTGGTGTTCCGTGTATCCTACATGAGCTTCCCAACGTCATGGCTTCTAATTCTTGGGGTCCAAAATCATCTCTTGTAAAAATTTCACCTTGAGAAGCATCTAATAATTCGGAAGCGGAAGTTTCTGCATAACCGTTACAAGTCTGAACCATTATTTTATGTGACGAACCTGTCAAACTTTAAAAAAAAACCCGATAACAAACATTTTTTTTTGTCTAAACGTGGGGGGGAGGGGGAGGGCGAACTTATAACCGATAATAATAATAATAATACCTTCGTCTATCAATTTGATAATGCGGCCTGCGCATTACCAATAATCTAGGCAAAACATGTATGAAGACTCTTCGAACCCAAGGTGCCATTGTGTGAGTTTGAGGAGACCGG
>NW_002987026.1:86261-87719 GCF_000006295.1 Pediculus humanus corporis
ATTAAATAATTATATTATTATTATTATTCATACCTGAACGTGTCTAATATCATTGTGAATAAAACAAATTTTCCAAGCAATGGAACAACCAAAGAAGTCGGTGGAATAATTTCGGCCAATAAAAGGAAGAACACGGTGAGAGACAATAGAATAGAAATTGATAAAGAAACCTTTAAAAAAAAAAAAAGCAAAATTTTAATTAATTTTCTCCCGTTTCGAAATTTTGTTTTGTTTTTTTTTTCTTATTCCAAAAAAGGTTTTTAACCTTTTCCTGGTACCTTTTCTCCACTGTCGGAAGGTAGATAAAATACTAAAACGGTTAAAAATGATATTCCCATACACGGTATTATAAGATTTACCGTATAAAATAACGTTTTCCTTCTCATTGTTATATTGAATGTTATGTCTAGATATGGTTCGTCGCAACACGTGTAAAATTTTTCATTCCTGTAAAAAAAAAAAAAAAAAAAAAAAACAATAATTTGTGGACTGACTGACGTACGCGTATGAACTTTTGACCTTTTCATTTGAAAACATTTAATCACCTTACGGCAGGTACTTCTAATATATCCCATTCTACGGATGTGTAAAATTCCGATAAATCGATACCGACTTTAACAACGTTCGATCCTTTTGCTTCGTCTATGTGACGTAAATCGACCTGGAAAATTTTCAAATCGGAAAAAATTATATTACGTTGGCTACGGATTGACCACTTCCGGTGTGAGAGTTATAAAAAAAAATTACAAATTTAACGTATGATTCTAATTATGCAGGAACAACAACAACAAACGCTTTTGTCGGAAAAGGTTTTTTTCCCTTTATTTAAGGCATCCTTTTCTACCTTTTCTACCTCGAACTTTAAATTTTAATAAATTAATTTTACCCTTTACAAATTATTTATAACTATTTTAATAATTTATTAATATTAATAATAATAATCCCGATTTATTACCGTAAATATTAAATCATCGTTTTAAAAAAAATTTTTTTTTTTTTTTTTGAATTTTATTTCTAATTGAATAAATTATGTTAATTATTTATTAATTAATTATTAATTATTAAATGATAATTAATCACATTTACACCTTTTTTTTTCGTTCAGTGATTTATTACCGCATCGAATATAAATTTTTTTTTTTTTACTTAAATTTTGTGCTAAACGTAAAATATTATTATTATTATTAATTAATTAATTAATTTACTAATAGTAAAATATTTAATTAATTTATTACTTGATCAGAATAAGAGAAAAAAAATAACCTAAAAACTTTTTGAAAAAAAATAAATAAATAAATAATTTTATATTTATAAATAATAATGATGATGATGATAATCGTTGATTAAATTTTGTTAATATTTCGGCGCGAAATTAATTTTTTCTTAATTAATTATTTAATATCCCCCGAGTTTTCCTCCCCTTCCCCCCTCCCGGAAAAAAATTTATTTTTAAAGAAA
>NW_002987026.1:88264-104612 GCF_000006295.1 Pediculus humanus corporis
GCTATAAATTTATAGAATGTTTACATTATTATTATTATTATTATTATCGTAGCGCTATAAATATTATCACACCCATATTAAAAAAAACTCACCTATAAATACAAAATAAAATAAAATAAATTTTATAGCGCCACGATAATAATAATAATAATAATAATGTAAACATTCTATAAATTTATAGCCGTTTGACTTTTTCGTTTTTTTGTTTTATTTTTAATTACCGGATGTGAACGATAAAATAAATTTTATTTATTAAATAAATAATAAATAAATAAATGTATCTTTTTTAATAATCGATAATAATAATAGCGTAATAAAAACCGTTACGTTTTAGTTTTAATATAAAACAAAAAAAAAGGTCGAAAATTAATTTTTTTTTTTTTGTAATGTTGGTAACCTCGTTTTGTCGATTAAAAAAAAAATTATGGTGGTACTATATGTTTCCGTTCGCGTAAATGTAAACAAATTGATGATATTTAGCGTTTTTGGAGGGAGAGGAAAACGTAATGAAAAATGGACGGTGCGATGGGGAGTGGGGGGCCCGAGAGGAGGGGGAAGGGAGGGCGGTAAATAAAAAAAAATGAAAACAACAATACATCAATGTGTTAAATTCGTTCGTATGTGAACGATCCCTGATTTTTTTTTTTTCCTGCAGGAAAAGGAAGAGTTGGGAAAATAAAAAATATGGCGTAGAAATAAATTTTTTTTTTTTTTTTTGGAAAAATGAGCATAGAAGGACTAAGGAAGGTTTAGGAAAAAAATGGGATAAGAAGAGTGGGAGGAGAAGGGGGGAAGAGGGAGGAAAGGAACCATAAAATAATTTAAAAAAAAAAAAAAAAATGGAAAATGGAGGTTAAATGAAATTAATCATAACGAAATTTCGAGCCTTTTTTTTCGTTTTTTGATTTTTTATTCTTATTGACGTGGTAGAAGAATAAAAACCGTTTTTTTTTTCGTCCCTCTTGACAAATAATAATGATAATAATAAAAATAAACGTAAAAGTGAAAAAAAAGAAAAAAAGGAAAAAAAAAATTTTTTTTTCGTTCGTAATTTATATCGTTAATATTAATAATAATAGTAATAAGGATGATGATGATGATGTTGTTCTTGATGATAATGACGGGTAATAATGATAATGATGATAATTTATATACAAGATTTTAACGAGACGTCAAAAACCGATGAAATCCTCGAGTTAATTTAAAAAAAATTTTTTTTTTTTTATTCGTTATAGACGTCGAGATAAAGAAATTATGTAAAAAAAAAATTCTCCAGTTTTCTCCAGTTTTCCTTACTGGAATGATAAACAGTAAAAAGGTTTTTAAAAAATTTTTATTACTATTGCAAACACCCTAATAAAAAGTTTTTTTTTTTTTAAATTACACATTTTGAATTTTCAAATCTCTTCTCAATCAATAAAAAAAAAAATTGATGAAATAACATAATTCTTTAAAAAAAAAAAAAAATGGAGGATTTGATTTCAAACATTCGTATAAACGTTTCCACCGCACCCACCTACCCACACGCGCACACACACACTTGTTGCAAATATTTAACTTACTGGAAAAAAAAAAATTTTTGTTTTTTTTTTCCTATGACAAGTGATTTTGATAAATTACAAATTTATTTAAATAAATAAATAAAAAAAAAATGAAACTGACAGAAAAATTATAGTTAATGCTACTCACACACACCCTCCTCCTTTTCCACCCCTCCCCACCTCTCACCAAATTTTTTTTAAAGGAAAAACAAACAAAATTTGAAAATTTATTATTCATGATTAATAACCTATACATGTATAACCTTTTTCATTATTATTATTTTTATTAAATTAAATTAAATTGTTTAAAGTTTTGGTCGGGTTGAAATGAATTTTAATTATTTATTAATTATCGTTCAAACAAATCAAATCGATACGTGAAAGTGATTTAATAATAATAATAATAATCGATGAAAAACTACATGAGAAATTTTAAATGGTTGGTTGAGTTTTTTTTTTTTTTCCTCTCCTTTTCCCCCTTCCACCTCTCCTCCCTTTAAATTTTCATTTTCACTTCCTCTATATTTTTGAAGTTATTAATAATTAATATTTTATTTATTTTTCTTAAACCCTCGCTCAATGAACTCGTTTTATTATCATTATTATCATTAATTTTATTTTTCTTTCTTTTTTAAATAATTAATCACGTGGCGATGATGTTGTAATTACACAAAAAACGACCTGGAGATAACGAACTGGATAAAAATCTGGAGGGATGGAAAAAATGGTAACAAATTTAAAACAATCGGTTAAAATAATAATAATAATAATACCATTTTTCCGGTAATTTTATCAAAGGAAAATTTTAAACCTTTTTAGTTACGAAAAAAAAAAGTCATTCATTCATTCATTCATTCTCTTGTGGTTTTGTTTTAATCACACTTATTTTCCATATCATTTAAAATAAAATTACGTGGGAAAAATGACGCCAAAAAAAAAGTTTCGGGGAGGGGAGAAGAGGGAAAGGGGGGAAGACAGAGAAAAAGGTATAAAATTGTTTAATTTAAATGGAAAAATTTTATTTTTCTAAAATTCCAAAAGTTGTGTGACAATAATTCAAAATACAAACCGCAGGGTGTTAAAACAAAAACCTAAATAAAAAAATTTAAAAAAAAAAGATGGAGATATAGGTAGGGAAAAAAAGGAAAAGAGAGAGAGAGAGAGAGGAAGAGAGAGAAAAAAGGAAAAAAAAAAAAGGTAGGAAGGAAATGAAAATGATTCGTTCGTTATTCCGGAATAATAATAACAAAATTTGTTTAAATTTTAAAAGCTCGAGGAAAAACCCGTTGAAAATTTTATTATATTTAAGAGTTTTCCTTTTCCCCCCTCCCGACCTTTTTTTCCCCACCTTTCCCCTCTTCATAACATTATTAACGTTACTCTAATATTTATATAATAATATATATAATATAATTTATATATCATAACGAACTCATTACACGAGTGTGTTACGCGTTTTTCCAACCGTAAAAAAAATAGTTGTAATTTTTTAAACATGGCGACCGATAACAACGTAAGATTTAAGTGGGGACGGGAGGGGGTTTTTAAGAAGTTTGTGATGACGTTTTTTTGTTAAAACATCCTTTTGTGACGACGTTTCAAAATGATGGATTATCAAATGATGATAAGGTTAAGAAGAAATTTATTGTAAAAAAAAAAAAAAATCTTTTTACTTCGTTCGTACCTGTTTTTTTTCCCACCCCCTTCACACCCATTTTCTGAACACACACACCTGAACTAAATGGATAAAATCAAATTGATTATCTTTTTTTTTTTAAAATTCCACGATGACGTCAGATAAGAAAAAAAGAAAAAAAGTCGTAAATCAACAAAAATTGAAGTTTATCTTTCTCCTTCTTCTTCTTCCTGTTTTTTGTTTGATAGAAAGAAAATTTTTGATTGATTTTTTTTTTATTTCGTACCTGAACGTGTCTGTCGTTTTTCCTTTGTTTCCTTTTAATGTTTTTAATTATTTACCAAAAAAAAAAGTGTTTTTTAATCGATTGTAAATATAATCGTACATAATAAAAAATGTCTTGAGATTTTTCGTTTTGTTTTGTTAGGAAAAAAAAGGGGGGGGAAAGGTTCTAGAATATTCTTTTCGTTTTCGTTTTTCGATCGAAAAAAATAAACACGAGAAAAGAGAATTAAAAATTAAAGAATGTTTAAACGAAAGGAAAAAGTAAATGATTTGATATCGCGTTGAACTTTTACCTTTTTCTCTCTTTCTCTCTCTCTCTCTCTCTATCTCTTTTTCTCTATCTATCTATCTCTTCAAAAAAAAAAAGGAAAACGAAATGAAAATTGTATGAGTGTAAAATTGATGATAAAAAAATTCCTGTCGTGATTTTTTTGAAAATATATCAAACAAAGTTGTTTTATTGAGTTTTTTTTTTTTATTTCTAATGATAATTTTTCCCCCGGAAAAAAAAGAAAAAAAAATTATGCAATTTTCTTACTTTCTCCCTAAAATCATCCCCCTTTTTTCCTGTTTTTCCTTCCATTTTTTTTTAATTTCCTCTTTTTATCTTTTTTTGTCGTACCTTTAATCTCATTTCTTGACATTTTTTCGTTTTGCATTTCAGGTGTTTTTTTCGTGTCACGTTTAATCATTTTATTTATTCTATTTATTTATTTATTTAAATTTGTTGCCTACCGTCATCAATGAAAATGTGATTTTTATCCTTATTTTATTTATTCATTCATTCATTCATTCATTCATTCACGTTACAAACATTAATTTAAATAAAAACAACAGTCCAAATTAAAAAGACGACATTTTTTAAAAATCTCTCATTCAGAGACTTTTCACGATTACAAAAAAAACCGGATACGGTGGAAAGTCAAAACATAAAAGATTTTATTATCTTTTCGAAAGTACGTGTGTGTGTATACGTGTGTAAAACACGTTAAAGAATCAACGGGTGAAATTACAAATAGTAATAATAATAATTATTCCGATTAAATGTGGTACCACCGCGTCCCAATTTGAAAACTGATACAAGTTGGTACAAAAAGGTCAACAACCGTTAACTTTATCATCTTTTTTTTTTTTAAATAATTTTTACGTTAACGTTGCGTTTGTGCGTAATAATATGCGTACGCATATTTAAATTTATCATCATCATCATCATCATTACTTCGGATAACGAATAAAAAACAAAAAAAAATTTTTTTTCGCCATCACGATAATTTAAATTATTTAAATTTTTTTTAATTCAATAATGGCGGACATGTTTGTTTGTTTTTTAGTTTTTAATGCGATTAAAAAAATTTACAAAAAAAGAAATCGAAATAGGTAAAATATCGATCGACTTCCGGTTGAATAAATAAATAATAAAAAAAATTTAAATACCGGAAATAGGAAAATTTCACTCCGATTTTATTTTATAAATAAATTTTTTTTTATTTATCCGATTTATATTATTATTATTATGATTACGACCGCGTTCGGCATAATTGGGTTAAAAAAAAAATGAAAATGGACGAAGAAGAATTGGCAGAAGAAAAACAAAAAAAGGAAAACAATTTAATTATATAACAATTATATCGTTTTCCTCTTTTAATTAAAATTATTTCGATTTTATTATATGTGTTAGTAAGAGGTAAATAAAAGGTCACGGGGTTAAAAAGAAGTCACGATAGATGAAACAAATATAAACGAGAGAGGGGAGGGAGGGGGAAAGGGGGATTTTTTTCTCTTCGTCATCATCTCGTAGATTATGATTTAATCATCGATTTTCGTAGTAAATTTTTAAATAAATCGGATCCCGAAAAAAAAAACTTTTTGATGTTTAATATGGGGATATTCATCATAAAAGGAGGGGCGGGGGAGGGGGGGAATTAAAAAATATTTTTGTTTTACCTGGAATCCATCGTATGTCCAGGAACCGAATTTCATGACGCACGTTTGTTCATCGAATGGAAAATATTCGACATCAATTTCACAACTTGATTTATATATAGCCGGAGGTTTCCATTCAACTCGGCCTGTATAGTTGAGCGTGGCCTTTGTCGCAAGGGTAACTTCAAAATTTCCATCAGCGCTATAAAAAAAAATCACCCTTATTATAATAAATATCGCGAAGGGGTAATATAATATTTATATATAAATAATTACTTATTGTAAAGAACTATATCCGGTCTCCATATATGATCCGATGGTACGTGAAGCATTTCAACGCCGCCATATTCTTTTGGATCCCACTGGAGTTTATAATCGTACCAAGACTAAAAAAAAAAAAAAAATTTTCGGTTTAAACTTTTATTATTGATAATTTTTTTAAAAACTGGATTCGTATGGAAAGTCTGGAATTAATTACACTCGTATATTATAATAAACTCGTTTCCGATTGGTCGAATCGTTGTATAACGTCATTATTTTTCTCCGGAAAACTTTTCTTTTTTTTTTGTTATAAGTTTTTAAAAATTTTTTACTTTTTTCCAGTAATTTTTCTATTTTTTTTCCACCCGAAAGTTTCGTACGAGAGAGAAAAAAGACGATAACATAAAAATCAAACATGTTATGTTGCGTTTAAAAACAGCTGTTGCATCAATAATGATAAAAGCAAATATTAATCTCTAGAGAGAGGGAGAGAGACAGAGAGAGTGAGAGTGAGAGAGAGGGGGGAGGGGAGAGATTTTAAAAAATTTATATTTATTGACAATTCTTAAACTGCAAAATTAATTCCGCGATTAAATAATAATTATTTTAATTAAATTTTTTTTTCGGGGGGAGGTAGGAGCAGAAGGAGGAAGGAAGGGAGGGGAATGAGAAAGGTAGAAACAAGGGGAGTTTTTTATTTGAAGGGGAATGTTTTTATTTTTTTTTTTTAATAAAAAAGTCGAGCCATATTTGTTACAAAAAAAAAACTAAAAATTGATTTATTACTACTATATTTTTTTTTTTTACAACAACAACAAAAAAAACTTACGTAATAAATTATTTTAAGAATAAAAACAAATTTCAAAAAAAAAATTTGTGAGAAGAATATGAAAATAATTTTTTTTTTTTTTGTAAATTTTCTAAATGAGATTTCGATAGGAATGAACTCGGAAAAAGTAAGAAAAATGGAGGAAAATCTTTTTTTTTTTTGAATTTTCCCGCGAAAAAATTTTTCCTAACGACGACGTTGACAATGAAAATTTTCATAATAATAATAATGATTATAACTTAATAGTTAACGAAAAAGTATTATTATTATTATTCTTACGGTAATTTATTTTAAGCGGTCAGTTAATTTTCTTTCTCTCTCTCCTTCTCTCCTTCTCTCCTCTGTCTTCTCTTTGTGTAATGGATGAAATGTTTTGATATAAATAAAAAGTTTTTTTTTTTTTTTAAATAAAAATAAAATTTCATTTAATAAAGAGATATGCCAAAATAAAAAAGGAAAAAAGGATGGAAAAAATGGGTAAAAACATTTTATGTTTGTTTAGGTGGTTTTTACTGCTCTAAAAATGTCACCTTTGTCGAATACGTAATTTTTTTTCTGCCAATGGTAAACTCCCATTTTTTTTATTTAAACTCCCTATACTTTTCCTCCTCCCCCCTTCCCACCCCTCTACCCCCCACATTTTTCTTTTTCCCTACAGGATACATATATATATATATTTTTTTTTCTTCTGACTTTTATTTTATTTCGCTTTTGATCGTGAAATTTATAATTTAAAAAAAAAAAAAAAGAAAAAAAAATTGACAGAAAAAATCAAATCGAAACAAAAATATTTTCGATTTGAAATAAAAAAAAAAAAAAATGATGATGAATCGAAAAAAAATTACTTCCACATTTTTCCCCACCCCTACCTCCGTCTTTCCCCCTTTTCTACTCCTCCTCCTCCAAACAAAAAAAGCGAGGGAGATTTAAAATCTTTGAAATTTTAATACTAAAAAAAAATTTTTTTTTTTTTTTAATTTTTGTTTTTAAACTTTTTTTTTTTACCCTTTTCGGATTAATTTTTCTCTTTTTTTTGATTTTTGTTTTAAAAACGTGACCCAATTACGATAAATCAAAAAACAGAAAAAAAGGGGGAGGGGAGAGGGGGGAAATGTAATAATAAAAAAGTAATAAAAAAAAAAAAAATTATTCATCGACTTACCTGTTCGACCCATAAATTCGTCGTCATTATTTGATTTTTTAAATTCTGAAAAAAAAAATTTAAAAACAAAATTATTATTATTATTATTAAACATTTTTTGTAAGGGTTGATTTTCTTTTGATAAAAATCTATAACAATTTTCCATGAAATCGATAATAAATTTTTTAGGGTAAAATTTGTTATAATGATAAAAATCGTTAATGTTAGATACAGGATCTTAAGTAATCGACTCTAAAAAGAAAAGAAAATTTTCTTTTTCCCCCCTCCCCTCCCCTCCCCCCTTTTTAAAACGTCAAATTGATAATATACCTTTTTCTTTTTTCTTTTGTTTTTCATCCATTTAAAACCGATGAGTTTTAAATAATTATTTAAAATTTTCATTAAATAATTAAAATAAGATAAAAGATGGCATAACTAATAATACCATCGCGACAGTAAAAATCAACCCCAATTTTTTTTTTGTTTTTCCTCCCTTTTTTTCGATCATTTAAAACGTTTTAACATTTAATACATTAATATTATCATCATCATCATTTTTTTTTCGACAAAACGTGGAAACAAATTCTATTTAAACAATATGCAAAAAAAAGTAATTATTTCTTTTTTTATTATTTCCGTTTAGGGATGATGATGAATCGGTAACGTTCGTTAAATTTCGTACATATCCGTAGGGTATGAAAATATATTAACCAATCAGAATTCGGTTGGGTATTTAAATTTTAAAATCCACCATTTGTTTACATTTTCATTCATTAGTGGCAAAAAAAAGGAAGGAAAAAGTCAAGAGCAGTAAAAAAATTAAAAAAAAAAAAAGGTTTTCCTTTTTTTTTTCCTTTTTTTTTCCTTTTTTTTTCCTTTTTTTTCCTTTTTTTTTCCTTTTTTTTTCCTTTTTTTTCCTTTTTTTTCATGCGCATTTAAAATTATTATTATTATTAAAAATAATTCCACCGTAAATTTATTTAATTATTCATACGTACATTTTATTAAAAAATTTTATCAATATTTTAATAAATCATTTTATTTAAAAAAAAAAAAAAAAAAAGTGACGCAAACGTTTTCATAACAAGAAAGAAAAGAAAAACGGGACAAATTAATAATAAACCATATGTAAAAAGTTTTTCTTTCACTCTCTCACTCTCTCTCTCTTAGAATGTCTTTCAGTAAAAAGTTATAAAATTTATTACTTATATAAAAAAATAAATAAATTTAATTTAAATTTTGATTCGCGTTATAAAAATTGAATTTTTTTCATAAAATCTCATCCATAAAAAAAAATAAAAATTGTACTTTTTTTTTTACAAAATAAATAAATTTTAAGTCTTATCGATAAAAAAAAAAAATACAATTCAATATGAATTCTATGACGTAATAAGTTATTCTAACTTCGAATTGTCAAAAAAAATTTTTTTTTTTCTTTCATAAAATTCATCATAACTTTTTAAGTTAGGCTCCTCCCCCCCCCCCAAAAAAAAAGGAAGTAGAATTTAAAGCCACGTATTGAAAATATAATTAAATTAGTTTTAAAATAAAATTCTATGATTTTCACCGGAAAAAAAAAAATTTTCATAGAGTAACAAAAAAAAAAAAAAAACGTGACGCGAATATAAATCACATCGTTAAACTTCTTCCCTTATTATTATTATTATCATTATTATTATTATTACGTACGTATATATATATATATATTAATACGAATGAATATATATATATATATATTAAATTAAAAAATTTATCACGCGATTCGTTTTAATTGTTTCCCCCGTCCTCCCCCGTCCCCTTATCGTAATTAAATTTATTAATTATTTATTATCAATAATTTAAATATGGCCGTCTGACGTCACGACGATATAAATTTTTTTTTTTTTTTAAATATTTGCATATTAAATGCAACGAAAAGGATTAAACGGAAAAGGAAGTGAAAAGCAATAATATTAATGTTACGTAATGAGTTTAAAAAAAAAATTTTTTTTTTTTTTTAATTTATTATCATCACGACGGAAATGATTTTTCATTTATTTATCATTATTATTATTATTATTACTATTATTATTATTATTATCGTTTTGTTTTTATTGACGTCATTATTATTTAAAAATAAAAAATAAAAACGTTTGTGTTAACCCTCTAATGATTTGCTTTCAAGTGTAATTAAATATAAAATAACATGTTTAATTAGTAGCCTTTTGTGTTTTGCTTCCGCGCGCACGTGTGGGTGTGCGTGTGTGCACGTGTAAAAGAATTTTAAATAATTGTTTTGTTCAGGAAGAAAATACCTTCCGGTGAGTTTTGATGTTTTTTTAAAAAAAACTATTTTTTCCCTTTGTCGTTATTTAATCAATAAAAAAATTTTTCGGTAATTGATAGATAATTAATAATTAAAAAAAAAAATTAAAAAGTTTTTAATTTGACTCGAGTTGTCACTCGTTTTTTAAATTAAAAAAAAAATTATTACTATTATTAATATTTAAAAATCGATTTTTTTTATTTTTTTTTTTTATTTTGTGATATTTTGAAAACTCATAATTAAAATAATGATAATAAAAGTAAAATTGCGTGTTAAACAAAAAAAGAAAAAAGTGAAAATTATATAAAAAAAGTTTTTGATTTAAATTTTGATTGCGTGAGTTTAATATCCGCCACGTATTATTATTAGTATTATTATTATTACTACTACTATCAGTAATAATTTTTTTTTCGTTTTTGTTTTTTTTTTTTCCTTCCTTCTCTCTAGAATATAAAATATATTTTTTTCTATCGTTTTTCATAATTTTCTTCCTTTTCCGTTTTTTTTTTTTAGTTTTTCTAAAACTTTCTTTTCATTTCCGTGATTTTTTTTTTTGCATTTTTATATTTAATTACATCGATAACATGTTTTTTAAAATTTTCCGGTTTTTCTTTCTCTCTCGAGGATCTTTACGTAAATTTCCAAAAAAAAAAAAAATTTAACGGATTCTAATTTGATCTTTTCTTTTTTTTTTTTGTTAATCCAGGAGAAATGCATTTTGTACTAAACTCGATGACTTTTGGGCCGATTTTTCCCCTACATGGACTCAACCTTTAAGGCATCCTCCCAAGACATCCAAGTTAAAGATCCACCCCTAGCAGACGCCTAGTCCACGTAGAAAATCCAATCCTAGAACCCCCACCCTTAAAACATCCCCTATACCTAGCCTCCGAGTATTTGGAGCATAGGAGTACACCATCACTCCCGGCTGCACACAGCTCCTTCCCTTCAACTCCCCCCCTTCAAACCTTCCTTTTTCATTTATACTCTCTATATCTTTTTTAGTAATAATAATAATAATAATAATAATAATAATAATAATAATAATAATAATAATAATTTTAATAATACTTTATTCAAAGTTTAAAATTTCATTTTATTTAAAAAAAGAAAAAAAAAGTTTTATTTTTTGGAATTTTAATTACGTAACAAAAAGAATTTTTTTTTTTTTATCATTTTCAAAAATATTTTTAGCAACACAACAACGAAAAAAAAGTTTTTATGAAAAGTACAAAGAAAGGTTCGATTTCAATTAATCCTCTTTCATAAAAAAAAAAAAAAAAAAAAAAAAATTCGTTTGATAATTTTTTGAAAACCTTTTTTTTCGGTTTAGAATTTAAAAAAAAATGAGCGGGAAAAATTTCTCTCTCTCTCTCTCTCTCTCTCTCTCTCTCTCTCTCTCTCCTGTCGTTTATCGTCATCATAGGACTTATTATAACTTTATTTATTTATTTTAGGATGGAAGAGATCAGGGACGGGGAACGGACTAGTAAGGGGAGAAAAGGACAATATTTCAAAAAGTAAATTTTTACTCAACTCAATCGATTTGTATTAAATAATAATAATAATAATAATAATAATGATAATAATAAGCATAATAATAATAATAAAATAATGATTTCATTTTTTTCTTAATTTTTTTTGTTTCTTTTTTTTTTTTTTTCTTATTGAAATTTCTTAATCTTCTTAAGTTTTTAAAAAGTTATGATGATGATAATAATGATACTGTCGCTGTTATTAATATTTTATTATTATTATTATTATTATTATTATTATTATTATTATTATTATTATTATTATTATACGTATAGAGGAGCGTAATGCAATTAATGAGATTATATAATAATAATTATTATTATTAAAATTCGTAAAACGTGTAAACCTTAGTTTATTAAATAATAAATTACAAAAAGGAAAAATAGTAATAATAATAATAATAATAATAAATTTTTCTTTATATAAATTGTAATCATTCTACTGACACGAAAGTCTTAAAAGATAATGAAATTTTACGTTTTCATAAAGCGTTTGAGTATATAAAAAAATAAAAGAAAAAGGAAAAAATAAAAAAAAAGGAAGAAAAAGGAATTCAGGTCGAATTTCTTTTTTTTCCTTTTTTCCTTTGAAAGGTTTTATATATATATATATATTTATATAAAAAGGTTTTTGTGAACAAATCAAAATTAAGAACTCTTGATTCAAAGGAAAAAAAAGGAAAAAAAAGGAAAAAGGGAAAAAAAATTTTTAAACCAAACAAAACTTTGAAAAAAAGAATCTTAAGTTATTCTTTGGTAGGTTCAATTTTTTTTTTATTTATTTTTCCGGCTCCCCCCCTCCCCTCGAAAAAATAAAAAAAAAAGAAAAAGTTTTCCTCCCTGGATTCAATAGGGATTAAATTTCTTTTTTATTTTCACCCTCCCTCGTCTCAATGGGATTTTTTTTTTTTTCCACGGTATGATGTTACATTAAATGTTGAATAATAAGATGGCGGTACAAATATTTTATTTCATACTTATGCAACCTGACAGTCTCCTTTTTTAGTTACATCAATTTCCCCTCCCCTCACCCTCCTTCCTACCCCACCCCATCCCTTCCTTTTTCCTTTAATGGACTTTTAATAAACTACAAATTCATCCTCTACCCGAAACAAACACACACACGAATTTTTCTCAATTTTTTTTTTTTCGTACAAATTTTTCTTATTATTATACTAATAGTGATGACGTAATATTGATGACGTAATACTTACCACGTCGATTAATTGTGATAATTTTAATTTTATTTTTACTGTTAATGCATCTGTCACGTTGACAACGGGACGTACGAGTTTATTGTAGTTTGATAATAAATCATCGTAGAGTCGTTTCGCATCCGGATTTCCCGAACATTCTATAAATAAATAAATAAATAATATTAATAATAATAATAATAATAATATTAATAATAATAATAATAATAATAATAATAATAATAATAATAATAATAATTTAAATTTAAATGTTTTTTGTTATTTGTAATTAATAATATAACATTTAAAAGTTGTGTAAAAATTGAGAATTTTTCTTTGTATTGTTCTCTTCGCTCGTGTCACGATTTATCAACATTTTATTTTGTGTTTTTATTATTATTATTATTATCATAATAAAAACAAATTAAAACGTTAATGATAATTAAATTAAATAATATTATAATATTTTATAAGGTTTTAATTAAAAAATAAAAACACTTAAACTTGTAGAAAAGTGTGATGATAATAATGAGATGAAATTAATATTGTTTTTCTTTTGTTACCGTACGAAAAAAAAAATTTTATTTGTCATTTTCAGTTTTGTCCTTTTTTTTTGTTTTTCAGAAATAGAACGAACGGATGGGGAAAATTTTATCACGACAGGAGAAAATTCAGGGTCGCGTCAGAAGAAAAATGATCGATCGATCTATAGGGTAAGTTTAATTTATTTAATTATTTTTAACAAAATAATTGAGAATTTATCATTTAAATGTATATATAAAAAATTTTTAAAAGACCAGACGACAAAAAAAAACGCGGGAAAATTTTTTGTGTTCCGCCATTTTTTTTTTTTTTTTTTATAATTAAAAAAAACGACGCGTAAAATTTTAAATTATTTATAATAATTTTCTCACGTTTTTTTTTTTTAAATCGATAATTTTTTATAAATTACGTTTACTAAAATATTCAATCAATCAATCAATCATTCGTAATTTTTTCCCTTCGTTTATAAAAAAAATTTTTTTTTTATCACAGCCCGTTCTTATCATAACAGTAACGAACGTTCGAGAGAACGTTAACGATAACAAAGAAAATTTTTTTTTTTTTCCAACCAAAAAAATCATATCGGCGACGTTATTCTTCTGCTTTTAAATAATGATAATAATAATAAAAAATTATCGTCGTCGTCGTCGTGATATTCTATTAACTTTTGAATATTATTATAATGAGTTTTAAGTTACGCCGCGTTATTCTTTTCTTTTTTTCATTTTTTTTTCCCGCGTAAATTTGAAAAGTGATAAAAACACATTAAAAAAAAAAATGCCGGAGGTGAAAAAAAATTGATAACTTGAAAAATATTTTTACATAGATATATTTACGTGATATAGATATTTAATATTAAATTTATTTTATCACTTTTATGGAGAGAAAAAAAAAAAAGAAGAAAATTCTCCAGTATTGAATTTCCCTGATAATTTTCACGTTAAATATTTAAAATGCGAAAGAAATTGATAGATGGATGATAATAAATAAATTATTTATTAACGAGTAGTGATTATGAATAAATTATCGATGACCATTTATCCAAATAAATAATTATCATTATCATCATCATTACTACCTGCGTAACGGTTAAATAATGTTTTGGCGTCGAAAAAAAGTGCGCGTAACAAGCTTTTATTCATAAAATTTAGGAAAAACCCAATATTATCTATTAAACTCCTAATGGCGATGATGATAATTTTATTATTATTATTATCGTAGTAGTTATCATTATCATCGTAAAGGAATAAATATATATTAAATACTCACCGGAAATAATGGCGAAAACTATGAACATGATGCTTAACAAACAATGCATTATGTTTAGAAAATTATCAATTTAAATTTAAATGTCATGTTGCCCATTTATTATTATTATTATTATTCGTTTTATTATTATTAATATTATTATTATTATTAACAAATCCTTTGATTTTGTTTTTACTATGTGACATTGTTTTCATTCGTGTACCTGAAAATAAAAAAAGTAAAATTTTAGTGATGCGGCATCAAACCCTGAAAAAAAATTTAACTTTATGTGAAAATCATAAATTAATACGAATTATTATATTGAAAAAGTATTTAAAAAATGAGATTCGATAATGAAAAGAAAATTATGTATATTTTCTTGTGCCACTTTTTTTTTTTCATAACGTTTATAAATGTTTATTAAATCGTGTCGGGCGTCAACCGTCATTATCGTAATTTTTTTAAATGTATATATTTAAAAGGCGGAAAATTTTTACGTCGTGGTAGGAGAAAAGAAGAACTTACGTGTGGTTGCAGAAGCAGAAGGCGGTGGTTGTGGGAAAAATAAAATTACGTGCGAGTTACAATCATTTTTTGAGTTCGTTAAAAAAAAAAAAAATGAATTTAAAACGGTTTCATTTTTATTCTCACGTTATCGTAATTTTACTTTCTTTTTTCTTTTCCGGAATCGGTTAGAAAATATTCTAGAAAGTTCTAGAAAGGGGGGTAGGAGAGAATGAAAATGCGGGAAAAAAAAAATTTTTTTTTTTTATGCATTTTATAAAACATCGCCTCAAGTTTTGTTGGGGTTTTTTTTATTGGCCACTTTACTAAAACGAATTTTTTTTTTTTTCTAAAGTTACGTTACGAATTTTTAATATTTAAAAAAGGTTTTTTTAAAAAATAAGAAATTATTATTATAGTCTACTGCCACTTTTCGTTAAATTTTTTTTTTTTTTTTTAACTTTAATTGTCATATTAAATGTTTTCTTTTTTTTCACGGTGAAAAAGGTTTTATGAAAAGGAAATTTTTTTTTCTTTTCTTCCGTCAAGGTAAAAAAAGGTTTGGAAAAATTGAAAATTTCCTCCCTCCCCTCCCCCTCTCTATTTAAAGATTTTATTTGAAGTAAACGTAAATTTGACAAATTTTCAAACAAAATTTTAGTTTTAGTGTTTTGCATTTTCCAATTATGCTAATGATAAACTAATTTTTCTTCTACTCCACATTTTCCACACTCGAATAAAATTAAATTGAAAACTTACACTAATAATAATAATAATGATAAAAACATTAAATTTAACGTGCCGTTAGAAACTATTTAAAAATAACACTAAGACACGTTAAATTTTTAACACATTCGGACATACATAAAAAGTAAAATGAAAAAAAGGCGTTTTTTTTTTCTGGGAGAGGGAGAGGGAGAGAGAGAGAGAGAAAGAGAAAGAGAAATAGAAAGAAGAAGAAGAAATCCTTAAAATGTTTCACCCGCAAAATCTGGATAAAAACCTGGCACCTAAGCAAACACCAAAAAACAAACAAAAAAAGAAAAAAAATTTTTTTTTCTTTCCTGGAAAACCACAAAAATTCCAAAAAAAAAAAAAATTTTTATTAAGGCGCGTCTTTTCGGAAGAGGGGGAAGAAAATAAAAATTTATAATAATTATTGAACTCTTTTCCACCTTCTTCCCTTCTGCCTCCCTCCCTCCCTCCCTGCCCCTAATGTTATTATTATTATTATTATTATTATTATCGTTTTTTGTGCATAAATTTAAGTGAAGGGATGGATAATTTCAAAACATTTTACATTTGCGTGTGAATACGTAAACGTGATTTGACTCCATTTTGTTTTTTTTTTAATTTTTTTTTATTCATTTATATATTTATGCGGTTATTTTTCCTTACTACGCC
>NW_002987026.1:104632-105812 GCF_000006295.1 Pediculus humanus corporis
ACGCCACTGTAAATATTAACAAAAAAAATTTTCTTTTTTTTTTAAACTTAAAATTACAAAAAAAAAAAAAAAAAAAAAAAAAAAAACGAAAGTGGAAAAAGCATAATATTTTTATTTAACTGTTGTATTTTTTTTTTTTTTGAAAAATTATTATTATTATTATTATTTTAATTTTTTTTTTATTTTTTTATTGCTACGGTTCGTGGTTTTAGAATTTTATTAAATTTCCTTTTTTTTTTTTTATTTCCTTAACCAAAAAAAAAAAAAATCTCTCAAAAAAAAACAAGTGGTATCAGAATAAAGTAAAAAAATTTTTTTTCTCGTAGGTCAAAGGTCAAAGTGTAATTTAATTTTTTTTAACCGTTGTCAGTTTTAAAATTTTCTTTTAGAAAAAAAAAAAACTGAACAACGATTGTTTTTCTTTTTTTCTTTCCTATCAAAAACATTTTTTTTTCCTCCTTCTCCAGCGCTTCCGTTTCCTCTTTTCCCCCAACTTTCATTTTATTTACTGTTTCAATGCTACCGACCCCCCCCCCGGCATACATCATCCTATCCTACTTCATTTTTTAAAATTTTTCCAAAAACGAATCGTTCGTTATTTTAATTATTTTGCACTTACAAGAATATCAAATTAACGACAAAACAAAACCGGAAATGGTTAAATTAAAAAAAAAATGACGTGTGTCAAAGGTTAATGAAAATTGTTTTTTAATTAATTTTCCATCCGAAAAAAAAGGATTTTTATTTATCATATTATAAATAAAATGGCGGGGATCAAATTAAAAAAAAAAAACTCAATAAGAGAATTTTTGATTGTCACAAATTCCAATAATGATAATAATAATAATAATAATAATAATAATAATAATAGTAATTTCAAATAACTCGATGAATTGTGAATTGAAAATAATAATGAAAAAAAAAAAATTTTTTTCTTCTTCTTTTCTTCTTTTGTTAAAGTCGGGTTTTCCAAAGGGGAAAATTTAAAAATTCCTTTTTAAACGAAAATTGATGTTTGGAAAATTCCAGTAAAACCATTTTTTCTCCATTACTTGCGGTTATCCACGGTTATTTATTTGTTGTTATTTCCTTTAATTTTTTATTTTTAATTAAATTATTTATTATTACCTGATTATAAATTATTATTATTATATTATGTAAAGAGAGGGGAGGGGAGGAT
>NW_002987026.1:106500-113286 GCF_000006295.1 Pediculus humanus corporis
AATAATAATAATAATAATAATAAAACAATAATAATAAATTTAAAATTAAATTTTTTATACGTTTTAAAATTTGCTTTTATTTAAAATTTTTTTTTCTCCGAATAATAATAATTTTTTTTTATACCGTTAACAGATTTCAATTATGTAAAAAATAGACGTGTTCTTATTTATTGCAGACAACAAAATAATAATAATAATGATGATGATGATAACGGCGTAATTTTTTTTTTATGTTTAACAGCGAAAAAAATTTTTTTTATTAATAACAATTTAAACGTTAAAAAAAAAAAAAAAAATTTTGCTTGGTTGTTTGTTTTTCGTTTTTTTTTTTGTACGAAAAAGGTTTAAAGGTTTGAAATTTGACGCTTTAAGGGTAAATTTTCTTTTTTTTTTTTATTTCATCGATAGAAAAAAAAAATGTTGAGATTTAACACAAAAAAAAAATTTTTTTTCGATTCTTTTTATTTAATTTCATCGTTAAAATCCGTTCAGTCCGGTATTTTCCTCAACGAGTTTAAATCAAAGCGAAACAAATAGAATACTTTCACATTTGTTTACCTTATGCGTTCATCGCTCTTTTAAAAAAAAAAATTTTTACCCTTTTTTCGCGTTTACTCGAAAATTTTTTTTTTGTTTTTAATTCGCCGTCGTTTGTAAAAAAAAAAAGGCATTTTTTAGCGAATCTTTCACATTATGATTATTTTGATTATGTCATTTATGACTTTTTATTTTGAATCGTTAACGGAATCGTCTGCGTGAACAATCGACAAACGGAACGCGAAGGTAACAATAATAAATTCGTTAATCCAAAACGAATTTTTTTTTTTTTTTTTTCAAAACAATTTAACGTTTGTTCCTTAAAAAAAAAAAAAATTATTATTTTTACAGTTTCTTGCATTTACGTCAATTTAAAATTTTTTTTGGGAGGGATCAAAAAGGATTTTTAACGGATTATATAATAATCATAATAATAATGGGTAAAAAAGTTTCTTTAAAAAAAAAAAAGATTGTCTTTAAAAAATCTTTATTACAAATGGCTCTTTCCAGCTTACCTAATTACCCATCCATCCGATAATTAATACTAAATTAATTTTACATAATTAAAATAAAAATAATAATAATAATTAAATGACATAAATTTTTTTTTTCAAATCGATTTATTAAATTTTCGCGCCATTTATTAATTTTACTTTTGGTTACCGATGCAATCATAAATAATTTTTTTTTTTTAATAAAAATAAAATTAAATAAAACAAATTTTTATAAACCGAAATAAATAAATAAATAAATAAATAATAATAATTTATAAAATTTTACTCAATAATATTAAATAAATATTTCAAGTTTTACGCGTCATTTTTAAAAATCAAAAACGAAAAATAAAAATGAAATACAAACGAACGGGAATCGTAAAATAGTTAATGATAATAAAAAGTGAAACGTGTGAAATTAGATCAACTTACGTTGAATCACTTTCGACCAATCAAAAATTTGACTTTTATAAAAACTTTATTTACGCTTTATGATTTAAAAAAAAAATTTTTTTTTTTTAATTATTTCGACCGACCGTTCATTACACGTCATTTTCCGTTAAAAAAATCATATTTAAAAGTTTCATTTTTTGTTGTTGTTGTTGTTCCTTAAAAAAAAAAAATTTCTTTTTTATCTCAGCACGTGTAAAAGTCGTTTTATATTATTATTATTATAAAAAAAAAAAACATTAAAAAAAAGGGAGCGGGGAGGGGGGTAAAATTTTTATAAAAGCTCAGATGTGTAGTTTTTTTTTTTTTTTTCGTTACGTTTATCTCACGATGATGGTGGGGATGGTGGTGGTGGGGTTTTCCTGTCGGTCTCCTACCACGGGCCTCCTACCACGACGTTTATAACTTAATGTATTTATAATTATATTTTTAATAATTTAACAAAGTTTATTTCAAAAGGTGGTTTTAAAAAATCAATTTGATGATAAAATAAATTTTGATTCTTAAATATATATACGTTAAAATCCGGAAATGAATCGATTTAAAAATTTTAACCGACTTTAAATAATTTTTTTGTTTAAATTATTTACTAAAAAAAAAATTATATATTACGACAGTAAGGTATGAAAATCTCACCTTCGGGGTAAAAGCAAAAATCCCCCCTCGACTCCCCCTCCCTCCCCACCGCAAAAAAAAAAAAGAAAAGAATTTTTTTTTTTTTATTTGAGCCGTATTCATTTTAAAACGCCAAAAGCGAATTTTTTTTTTCTTCTTCTTTTTCCTTTTTTCCTTTTTTTTTTCCTTTTTTTTGTTGTATTTAAAAAAGAAAAATAAAATTAATTTTTTTTTTTCCGAATCCCTCGCGGGTAAAACAAAAAAACAAAAAAATATTTTAATTTGGCCATAAGTCCAACACGGCAAAAAAAAACAACAGGTTTCGTTTAGTTAGTAATTTTAAGTAATTTTTTTTTTATGTTACGATGAATACGTTTTATTACGAGTGGTAAGTAAAATAAAATAGTCAAAATTAACGAGTAATAAAATTTTAACAATTTTATTTTAATGGAGTTAAATAGAAATCTAGAGAGAGAGAGAGAGAGAGAGAGAGTGGGGGAAACAAATAAATAAAAATGTCGTTTATAAACGATTTTGAAAAAGAGAAAGATTTTATTGACCTGCCTTAAGGAAATCAATAAAAAAAAAACGTTTAAAGTATTTTTAAAAAATCAAATAATAATAATAATAATAGTAATAATAATAATAATAATTCTTTCGTTATTTATTATTTGATGATGAAACGATTCGAAAATTTTTTTTTTTAAAAATGACATTTTCTCGTTTGCTGACGTGTAAAAAAATGAAAAAATTTTTTTTTATACAAACTTCACGAATTCAATTAAAATTTATTAATAATGATAATTATGATAATAATTTTTTGCTAAGGTTTTAAAAATATTTAACGAATTTTATTGTTATAGCAAAAATTTTTTAACGTTACCGACATTTAAAATATTTTTTTTCTTTTTCTGTATAAAAAAATTTTCACTCACACATTTTTTTTCTTTTTTTTTTATTTAATAAAGAAATTTTTTTCTAGAAATTTCTTGCTGAGATGTCGTGATGATTTTTCTATTTAATTTCATATAAATTTTCGTCTTTATTTTCTCCTCCCTTTCCCCCTTCCCTCTCTTTCTCTCTCTTTGTCTAAAATGCTATTTTGTGTTTTTTTCTTAAGTAAAAAATAAAAAAAAAATAAACTACGGGCTACCCTATGGCATTTGAATTTTATCATCATCATCATTATTATTATTATTATTTCTTTTTATATATATATTTATAAGAAAAGACTTTTTCATATCGTTTCTTTTTTGCGACATTTTTTCTTAATTATTAAAATCCATCAAAAAAAGAAAAAAATTTTTTTTTTGCTTAAAAAGCACTTTGAAATAAAATTTTATTTAAGCTCATTTTATTTAGTACGCGGGAAAGAAAAATATTGTTATTATTATTAATATTAATTTAATAAAAAGTTAAGATTTGAAAGGGAAAGAGAGATAGAGAGAGAAAAAAAAAATTTTTTTTTTACTTTCAAACAAAACAAACAAAAAAGAGAGAAAAAAAAGGAAAACAAATCGAAAAGATTTTTAATTATAAAAATTATTTAAAAAAAAAAATAAAAGAAGAGAATGCTAATTAAGAAAAGAATTCAAAAAAAAGCAAAAGGTAGGAACAAAAAAAAAGCAGAAGACAAAAAAATGAAATAAATCACAAAACGTTTTTTTTTTTTTATCATCGCGACTAAAAAAAAAGTCAACGTTTAAATTATACGTAATAACTTCCGTCTTAATCCCTCAATGATTATTATTATTATTTCTTTTGTTAAATTTTCGTTTTAATAATAATAATAAATACGTTTAAAACCGGAAATGAAGGAAAAAAAACAAACAAATTTTTGTAAATAATAATGATGATGATAAATTAAAAAAAAAAAAAAGAAGAAAAGAAAATCGGGTCGAAAACCCGTGTGACAATCGCAATCGATCGATTTAAAAACTTTTAAGTATTTTAATATCTATGGTTTTTTTTTATCCGATCGGATGTCATAGAGTATAAAAACTTTTTCTTGCGCTCTTCTCAATGATATTTCTTAAAATTATTTTCCAATTGATCGATTTAATTTGCATAAGATGAAGAATAAGAAAAAAAATATAAAAAAAAAATAGATGACCTTGCATATCATTTTTATTATTATTATTATTACTATCATTATTATTATTATTATTATTATTATTATTATTATTATTATTATTATTATTATTACTATTACATAGAATAATTGAAAAATAATAATAAATTTGTTTGTACTTTTGTCGTTGTTTGTTCGAACAAATATTATATTAAAAAAAAAAAAATGATAGAAAATATTATTGGATATATCTCGACGTACAGAACAATTCGAACCATTAAAATAATAATAATAACAATAAAATTATTATTATTATTATTATCATTTTCGAAATTGTAGTTAAAAAGTAATAAATTTTTTTTTTTTACCACCGTAAGTAATAATTACAATACGGTAAGGAAAAAAAATTTATTTTTTTTTATTATTAAATTTTCTTACGGTTTTATATATTCGGCATATTTACATGTTTTAGAGGAAACGCCATTAAAAGGAATTTTTTTCTTTTAATGTATATTTTTATTTTTTACCGCCATTTTCTTTTTTTTTTTCAACTTAGACGAGTCAGTCACTTAAATTTGATTTTAAATGTTTTATTAACTATAAAAAGAAAAAAAAAACGCATTTATTTTTTTTTATTTTAACGGTTTGTTTTTTTTCGGTATGTAACTCATATAATATTTATTCGGTATCAAAGTGTGGGTGGGTGCGTGGGTGTGAGTGGTTGTGTGCGCGTACGTGTAAAACATTATTTAAAAAAAAAAAAATTCGGCATGTTTAACAAACGATTATGTACATATGTTAAGGTTTTTTTATTGTTTGAAAATGTATCGCAAAAATAATTTTTTTATATATCGAAATATTTTTACGATCGTTTAAACCTGTTTTTTTTTTTTTTCAACGTGTCGTTTTTACATCCCCTTATAAACTCCCGGAAACGGAAAAACTATTTTTCTCTTAAATTTTCCTCTCCTCTCTCCCTCTCTCCCACTATTCCTTTTTTTTTATTTCTTCTTAATGTCAAATTTATGTAACCGTAAACTCGAAAAACAAAACAAAACTAATGGAATTTTTTTTTTCCCCTTTTAACGATGATGATAATAATAATTATCATTATTGTTATTATTTACATAAAAATAGAAACGTTATTAAAAAGTAATTTTAATAAATAAATAAATAAAATCTTATTGATATTTATTTATTAATTTTTTTAAAAAAATAATTTTTACCGAAAAAAAATGAATAAGTAAAATGATAATGTTTAGCTTACCATAATTTTTTTTTTAACTTGAATTCCTTCTCACGTTTATTAGTCACTTTATATCACGTTATTAATTATTATTATTATTATTATTACGACGTCGATAAATAAATAAATAACGACGAATGTTATTTATTAATAAAATTAAATTAATAAATTATTTTTAAAAAAGAAAAAAAATCACCGAATGTTTTTCTTTTTTTTTCCACGATATTATTTTACACGAAAAAAAACTCCCCCACCCCCTTGTGTGTGTGTGTGTTTTTTTTTACACCCTCGTGAAAAATTTTCAAAATTCTTACCCTTTTACTATTACTACTACTACCACATAAACTATTTCCGATTAAATAACGTTCGTAATAAATAAATAAATTATGTATTTATTTAAAAAAAAAAAAAAAAAATTTTTTTTTTTGAAATGTTTTTATTATTATTATTATTTTCTTTTTTTAAAGAGAGAAATATATGTACGTAAGTGTTATTATTATTATTAATTTATTTATTTATTTTTAACGAATCCGTTACGAGAAAAATTAAACAAAAATTTTTAATAGAAAAAAATAAATAAATAAAAAAATTCAAAAAAAAAAAAAAAAAACGAAACCACCGGATTCGTGAAAATTTCCCTTTAGTACGAGAAGACGATCGAAACTGTCAGGATAGTAAAGGGGAACACACCCCCTGTGAAAGATTTTGAATGCGCGTGCTTCGAGATGTTACTTGGTTTTACTTCTTTTTTTTTTTTTTTAAACTTCGGATGAAGAGTCGAAAGTGGTGGTGGCGGCGGCGGCGGCGGCGGTGGAAGCGGGGGCGTAGGAGGGGAGGGGGCGAAATGAAAAAAGAGCGTGTAAAAATTCGGAGGACAGATGAATCAGTCGCCGTTTTTTTTTTTTAAAATTATTTTAGGAGAGTCTGCTATTCCTCTCTCTCTCTTTTTCGTTATCTCTCTTTGTTTCCGTAATTATTATTATTATCATTGGTTTCGACGTTACGTCACTAGATTACACACACGCGCGCCCACACACACACACACACACACACAATATCATGACGCGTCGTGCGAAATGACGATGACGACGTCGATAAAAAAAAAAAAATTTTAATTTAAATTTAAATTCGAGGGGGGTGGGAGCGGAGGCAGGAGAGGGGAGGAGAGGGGGTCGACAAAAATATTTCGATCACGAATTATATAATTTAACTAAACCCTTCTCGTTGGTGAAAATATTCTAGAAAGTTAATTAATAATTGTTAAGACATTCCAGAAGTTCTTACAGAAATTTATATTGTAATTAGATGAACTGTTGATAATTTTACTATGTTGTAATTACCCTCTCCCTCCTCTCCCCTCCCCTCCCCTCTCT
>NW_002987026.1:113811-116483 GCF_000006295.1 Pediculus humanus corporis
AAAATTAAAATTAAAATTCAATTATAATTTTTTTTTGTATTTTGACTTTTATTAGATTTTCGAATGTTTAAGGTATTTTCTTTGAAAAAATAATTTTTGTTTTTCCAGTTCAAGTTCCAGTTCCAGTTTTTTCATTCTGCATTAAAATATTTTAGGTTAATTGAATTTTGATATTTAATGAAAACTCTGGTTTTTTTATTTTTTTTCCACCACACCTTTAGGCTACGTTTTTCTTCCCTTTTTCTCCTCCACCCCATCGACCCCGTTCCCACTTCCTTGCTTCCCCTCCCCATTTCCCTCCCTCCCATCTACCAGCCACAAAATTTATTTTATATATATAATTATTTTTAATTTCTCGTCAGACATTTTCTTATTCGCGTAAACTTTTCATTTTCCTTTTTTCCTTTTTTTTTTAATTTACCCGACTCGTGATTTTTTTAAATCAATGGATTTTCATTTTTTTTTTGTATTTGACGTTTTTTCTTTTTTTTTGTTGTCTCTTTGTCATTTTTTTGTTTGTTTGTCTGTTTGTTTGTTTTTGTTTCTTAGTTAATAAACGATTTGAATTATTCATTTTTTTTTGCCGATGAAAAAAAAAAATTAATTCATTTTTCATTTTTTTTTTTTTTTAACACAAAAAAAAAAAATTTAATTTTTTCTTGTTTTTTTGAATAGAAAAAAAAATGTAATAAAAGTTTATATACATTTATATACATTTTATTTAATAAATAAAAAATAAAATTTATTATTAAACTAATAATAATAATAATAAATTTCGAAAGAAAGTTTTTCTAATAAGCATAGTTGAAAAAACGTAGGTATTAAAAAGTTTTTTTTTTTTTTTTTTTTAACAAATAATGAATCTAATATATATTTAATAATTGAAAATATTATTAAGGTAGTGGGGGGAGGAAGAAAGGAGAAAAGAGGGTGGAGGGAGGAAAGGAAAAGGTGTGAGAGAAAAAAAGAAATATGGCGACGTTTTTAAAAAAAATGTTTTTTTTATTTTTTTTTAATTAAAAACAAGAAAAAAAAACTTTTTTGAAAAAAAAAATGGAATCGTATGAATAAATAAATATGTATTTATTAATTATTTATTTATGTATATATTGTTTTATAAATATTTTACAAAGTGTGTTTTACATGATTATTTATAAATTTTTTTTATACATTATTATTATTATTTTATTTAAAAAAATATATAATGTTTTTTTATTGATTTATTTAAAATGGTAAAATATAAAATAATTATTACGCAATTTTTAAATATTGTTAATCAATTCTAAGGGTACGTATTGTTGCCAACTTAATAAAAATAAAAATAAAAAAAATAAGGCACGAAACTAAAAACAAAATAAATAAATAAAATTTTCTTTTTCTTTTTTTTTCAGGCACTAAAGATTTCAACAAATTGAGGGCATCTAATTATTAAAAGAAAATTCACAGCCTTATTGAATTAGATTTTTGTTCCCGCCATTTTTTTTGAAAATTTTTGAAGGTAAGTTTTCTTTATTATTTATTTACTCTATGACATTATTTTTAATTTTTTTTCAATCGACCTTATCAATTTTAATCACAGATATTTTTATTTATTTGTGAGGCACGGTAAACCTTTTTTTCCGAAGGAAGATAATATAAATTTATTTATATTAGTTGATAACAAACGAAACGAATAATAATAATAATGATAATAATAATAGAGACGGTATATAATTCGAACCGATATTCTTTTGTTTTCCATTTGTATAATCCTCGTATTGATTAAAATGTACGGGCCTTTCACCGACGTTGAAAAAAATTGTACGATTTCCAATGGGTTGAACCGGACGAAAATTATCAACCAATTCGCCATCTTGTGATTTTAAATTTCTAAATTCGTTCATCTTAAACAAAATAATATTAATAATATTAATTGTTTTTGTTAAATTAAATGTTGACTGACATTTGACGAATTTAAATTTAAAAAAAAAAAAACTCACCTGAAAATGCGATAACGGTATAGGTTCTTTGAATGTAAGCCACGTGACAACTTCGTAACATGGCGGCGTCGTTAAAGAACCGTTGTACGTGTAGTAAAGGTGTTTGTTCGAGGGTAGTAAATCATCCAAAGTCAATGGAATTTTTATTAATTTCGATGTGTGCGGTTCACGTACCAAATGCAAATGTTCGACAATGTCCGAATAAGCCGTGTTATTAAAATCGTACACCTAAAATAATCCACATGCACGCACACACACACGCGCGACAAAAACAAAAATTTTAATATAAAATAATTTTTTTTTTTATTATTTAATACCTAAAAATATGCCGCAAAAGGGGTTTACTCGTGAGATTAAAAACAATTTTCAAAAAAATGTCAAATTGTTAATTGATATTAAATTATTGGTGTTGTGTTGTTGTCGCCATTTTATATTGGTTAAAAGTTGTAAAATGTAAAGCAATGTACTAACAACCATTTTTTTTTTCCTTTTTATTTATTTTCATTAAAAATTTTCCGAAAAAGAGAAAGAGTAGTAGTAGAGAAACGAAAGGAAATCAAATACGAACGTTATATAAAAAGAGAGAGAGAGAGAGAGAGAGAGAGAGTGAAAGAGAGAGTGTGTGTGTGTGTGTTGTCTCTTTTGGTAATAAATAAATTTTTGTTAAAAAGTTTTTAAAAGTAAAATTTTTAT
>NW_002987026.1:116858-123696 GCF_000006295.1 Pediculus humanus corporis
AAACGGATAAACCATCATTGTGATTCGTTGCATTATCTTTACTACCATATTCTTCTTTATAAAAAACCATGTGAAGTTCCATCGGAAACGATCTGTTGTTAATTAAATCTTCTGAACCGATTAAATCATTATCCCCCCAATGAAAATGTAATTGAGAAAATGCGTAAGAACCGGATAAAGGACCACCTGATACGGTCGGTAATCGATTCGATGAATTTAATTCCAACTGTACTGTAAAACAATATTTTTTTTTTTTTTTTTGAAAAGACAATTAAAAAACTACAAAAAAGTTTTTAACTTAAACAAACAAACAAACAAACGCTCATAAATATAAATAAATTAACTTTTTTTTAGTTAAATGTTCACGTCTTATGAACTAATTAAAGTTTAAAAAAAAAAAAAGTTAATTTACACCTTTTTTAAATTGTTTTAATTGTATTTTTTTTACAATTTAAATTTTTTTAAACACACAAATAGTAAGGGAAAAAAAAATTACGACGAATTTATTTTAAAAAAAAAAAAAACAAAATGTCGTACGAACTCACCCGTGTGACCGTTATTTAATAATTTCATCAATGTTGGCACCGAATGAAAACCTTTGAATTTTAACGGTGGAAATCTTATAGGTTTCACCATATTTTTTTTTATGTCTATGGGGGATTGTAATTCTCCAGCGCAATACACAAAACTATTCGCCCAATGCGAGGGCCCTGAAAAAAAAAAAAAAAAAAATTTTCCCCTCCCATGTATTTACGTCAGAAGAAGAAAAAAAATGAATTTTTTTTTTTTTAAATATCATCTTACCATTATTTCCCTTGTAACCGAAGTCATCTGTCACTTCTGCCGAACTTTGACCTAAAGTCAAAACAAAATTAAAAAAAAAAAAAAATCATTTATTATTATTAATAATGATAATGATAATGATAATCATGCGAAACTTATTAATTTTGTTTGTCTGTCAGTACCGTAGTCCTCGTACAACAACAACAACAACAAAATATTACGATGATATTTAAAAAAAAAAAAAATCGTTTTGTAATAAATCAATTAAAAATGATAAATATACTCGAAGCAGACGAAAATAATAATAATAATAATAATAATAATAATAATAATAATAATAATAATAATAATAATAATTCTTCTATTTAAATTGGTAGTATTTAAAAAAGAACGAAAAAACACAAATCAAAACATCAATAATTTTTTTTTTTCGAAACGACCTTTAACTAAATAATTTAATTAATATATATATTAAAAAAAATTCAAAGGTATTTTATAAATTTAGAAGAAAATTGAAGAAAAAGGAAAAAAAGGAAAATCGCGAATCTTTAATTACGATTCAAGGTTTTATTTAATTTTTATTAATTGCTCCTTCTTGCTCGTCGTCGTTGGACTTTGAATTTATCCTTTTTTTTTTGCTGGAAAAATTATTATTAACTTTTTCTAAAGAGGAAAAAGGGAAAAAAAATGATGAAGTTAAAATTAATATAGTCGCAGGTAGTAAACATACAAAGGAAAAACAAAAAGAGAGGGAAAACAACGTCGGGTTTAAAAAAAACGTAAAATGTGCCAAAGGAAAATTTCATCACTTTAGAAAAAAAAAAAAAAATTGTTTTCCTTTGATCGGACGAAATAAAATAAATGTTTTTAACAAATACCTTCTTAAAATTCCTTTTAGGTGTAATAATAATAATAATAATAAAATATGTTAATCGTAAATTGACTCAAAGGTAAATGAAAACTTTTAATTAGAAAAAAAAATTTAATTATTCGATATTTTTTTTTGTTTTTAACACAATTTTTTTTCCCCCTGATTAAATTTTACTTTGAGATCTATTATTATTATTATTATTTCATTTGTTTGTTTGTTTGTTTGTTGTTGTTGTTTGTTGCCGTGAAAAAAAAATTAAACAACGCGAGACAATTTTTTTTTTTTGGTTAAATTAACGCGTTTAATTTTTTTTTTATTATATCAAAGGTTTTTGTTTTTTTTTTTTTTTAAATTAATCAAATTATTACCGGCGTTTGAGTCAAAGGAAAAAATTTTTTTTTAACTTTCCTTTGTTTCCTTTTTATTATTCAACGACGTAAAAATCTGGGAAATTTTTTTTTAATTGTCAACGTAATTTTTTTGTAAGGTAAAGTCGATTTAAAAAAGAAAAAATGGCGCCGACTATACGGGATCCTTTTAAACGTCAATTTGACGGGTTTTTTTTTTATTTTATCACCCGAAATAATAATAATAATGTTTTTAAAAAAAAACTTTTTTTTTGTTTTTGGACTGAAAACCCGTCAGAGTTTTTAATTCCCCCCCCTTTTTTTTAATCCTTTTTTTCTTTCTTTCTTTCCTTCTTTCATACCTTTTCATAAATTCTTACAAAAAAAAAATCTTCTTACTATCATCGGCTCGAAAAAAAAGAGAAGGAGAAGGAAGAGGTGAGGGACCGGGGGGGAGCGTAAGGAAAAAAGTTTTAACATAAATACAGCATTAAGAAGCAGAAGAGAAAAAAAGGAAAAGTTTCATTATTAACTAACTAGTATCTTGGCATAAAAACAAAACAATAAATTATTTATTTTTATTTTTTTAAAATGTTTTTTTAATACGTATAAACTTTACTATTATCATTATCTTATTATTATTATTATTATTATTATTATTAAAACTGGAAAAAGTTTCGAAAAAAAAAAAAAATGATTGACGTAAATGATTTAAAAAAAAAAAAATTTTGTTGATTCGATGTTGTAAAAATTTAAATGTGTAAAAAAAAACCTTTAAAAAAATTAATCGACCCATCGAAAAATTAATAATAATAATAATAATAATAATAATAATGATCATTAAAATCGAACTTTGCACTTGAACACGAGTTGATTCAGTGATAAAATGATGATGATAATGATGATAATGATGTTAAAGAAACAGGTATACGGGGGGAAACCCGATTTACGATGTTATTAACGTGGAATCAAAGAGTCTCTCTCCTCTCTCTCTCTTCATTTAAATTAACATATAAAATCATTCCTGGAATGATCGTAATAATAATAATAATAACGACAGTAATGACGATGACGATGACGAATTTTTTTTTCTCTGGAAAATAAAAAGGAAAAAAAAAGGTTTCGTTTAACAAAACCTTATCTGCCATTTTTTTTCTTTTACACGCCGTGACATTTTCCGTTCAAAGGTCATTGTACTGTCATATCTAAATTGATACGATAACAACGTAAAAAAAAAAAAAATTCGCATTATGATATTTTTATATTATGAAAGAAAGAGAGAGAGGGTGAGGGTGGTGGTGGGGAAGAAGGAATAAAATGTCTCATTAAAAAAAATTTTAATTTGTTTTTTTTTTGTCGTCGTCGGCGTACCGACCGCATTTTATTATTTACTGGATGAAAGAGGCGGATTTAAAGATGAGAGGAGAGAGAGTGGCAGTGGTAGTAGTTTAAATGATAAAACCGGCATACTGGAATTTATAATAATAAAAAATAATAATTATCATCATTCCGTAGCCGGAATTAATTTTTAATTATTAAAAATAAAAAATAAAAATACCTCAGCGCCATTTTTAATTTTAAATTTAAAAAAAAAAAATTTTTTTTATTCGGAGTGCGAAGTCGAATAAATAAATTATTTATTTAAAACGTTAAGAATTAATTTATTGCGACGGTTATGGGTGTAGAAAAATTACAATTAAATTTTTTAACGTGTCGGGGGGAAAAGAAAAAAAAACGTGTCATTAACCTTTAGTAATATTTAAAATTATCATCATCATCATCTAATCAATCCTCCGCCTTCTTTAACTATAATTATTATTTCGTAATAAAACTACCGTAACGAATTTTTTTATAAGGTCGCTTATACTTGTTGTACCGAGAAGGTTTTTTTGGCAAAATAATCGATCACGTGATTGATTTTATTAATAATGTAACAACGACCGCCACCATATTTAATTTACTGGCATTATATGAATGAATCGTTTACGTTTTTTTATGTTTGCATTTAATTATCTAAACTATTTGATTACCTTATTTGCATGACTCTTTTAATTATTATTATTATTTTTCTTATTAATACGAAAATACTTATCATTATTATTATCATTATTATTATTATTATTATTATCGATCTCATTGAAAATAATTCGATGTGATTTAGTGAGTGAATAAAATCAAAGGTTGGAAAGTTTTATTTATTTATTTATTTATTTATTTAATCACTCGAACGAAAAATTGTCGAAGAAAAAAAGAAAAACAAAAATACCTTAAACCTTGAATTTATTTATTTTTTTTGACAAAAGTGCGACAAAACAAAAAATGTTTAAAATAATTTTTTTTTTTTTTTATGGCGACAAAATTTTCGAACGTGCAATAAAATGAAAATAACGATTTCGGACAATTTTCTCCTTTTTTTTTTTTTTTTTAGTAATTCTTTTATTTATTATTGATCAATAAACGATAATCAATAATTGAAATCAATGAATGATAAATTAATGAATTTATCGGAATATTATTATTGTTATTATTTAATATCAATATAACAATAATAATAATAATAACAAGAAAAATTGATTGCGTTAATCGATACACTCGTTGTAAATTTCTTTTTTTTTTTTTATTGAGAAACGTTTTTTTTTTATTACGTAATATTATTAAACGATATAAATGTAATAGTAATAATAAAAATAATAATAATAATAAAATTACACGTAATAAATAAGTACATATATTTTTTTTTAATTGATGTTTCGTAATTATTATTTAACAGGGCGTAGTTTTCTTTACAAAAAAAATAATTTTTTGATTTCTTTTTTGTCGTCGTCGTCGTCGTCGTATTTTATTCCCGGTTTTTTTTTTTTTATTCCCTGAGGATATTTTTGTTAAAAAACACCTTCATTACCCGCGTCTAATTTTTCATTAATTTTTTTTTTTTTTTTCATCTCTATGTTGTCGTCCTTCGAAGAATTTTCCAGAATCTTTTTTTTTTTGTCTGTTCATCTCAAATATTGAATACTCGAACCAATTAAATTTATTAAAAAATTATTCAACGGTTTTTTTTTTAATTAATCTAAGTTAAAGAATAAAAAAAATAAATAGAAACTCAATTATTATTATTATTATTAATATTACTCGATGAATTTATTAATATTAACAAATTTAAATTATTATTATTATTATTATTAATTGCAATCGGATTTTTATTAAAAATGTAAAAAATTTTTTCCAAATTAAATATTCGTAAAAAAAAATTATTTAAATAAAAAACAAAACAAAACGTTCGTTATATTTCGAATAAAATCATAGAGTAAATAAAAAAAAAATTTTCTAATTATAAAATAATAATACGTAAAACGTGTAAATAATTTTTTTTTCACGATTTGGCAACATTGGGCGTGTGTAAACCTGATTAAACTTTTCATATTTAATAATATTTATTATTTATTATTAAACCCTTAATTTCATTTTTTTCGTTTTTGTTATTTTCTTCCACGTCATTTTTAAAATTTCATAAAAACAGGATGAGGGGGGGGGGGAATTTTCTTTAATAATAATAATGATAATAATAATTATTTCTCATATTGTAAATTATAAAATTTCAATTGGTTAATTATAAAAAGACGCATTGTCATTTTTCGCACGGGTAATAATTTAAAAATTGATTTGATGTCGCATAAAAATTTATAAATAATAATAATAATTATTATTATTATTCGTTTTAATTAGAAAAAATAAATAAATAAATAAATAATTTAGTTCTTTTGCTCAGAGTAATTGAGTTATAAAAAAAATAAAATGCCATCACCTTTTTGTAAATTTTTTTTTTTTCCTCTTTTTTGTTTCGTGACACTTTTTTTTAAATAATTAAAAACAATTTTTTTCTTATTAAATTAATAAATATTCTTTAGTTATTATCATTATTAACGATCATTTATTGCTTTTTTTCTCGAAGGATTTATTGACTACGCTCCTGTTTTTTTTTTTTTAACACTTCCCTCAATTATTAAATAGTAAAAAAAAAAAAGTGAATAAAACTATGTCATCGAGTTATCCCGTTAAATTATTTATTCATCAAAGGAATCGATCACTAATAATTTCCTTTTATTTTTTTCCTTTTACTAATGAGTAAATGAAAAGGTTCGAAAAATTATCTCACCTATGTAATTAAATTCAATGAAATAATTATTATTATTATTAAGTTTTTTTTTAAAATTCTAATTAAGGTAAATAATAGTAATTTTAAGATTTCAGTTTGTCTCTCTCCCTCACACTCTCTCTCTCTCTCTCACTTTTAACTATCTTACTTTATGACCTTTTAACACATTCTTCGAATGTTTTTCTTTCCTTTTTTTTATAGCCTTTTCGAATCTTTCATTTTATTTTTTAGAAAATTAAATTCTAGTCATCAAAAAATGACCGTTAAAGTTGATTTTAAAAAACATTCCTGTTTTATTCATGAGTAAAAATAAAAAGAGAGAGAGAGGGGGGGGGAGAATAATAAAATAAAAATGGCGGGAGATTGAAAAAAAAAAAAAAAAACATTTCTGATTTTTTACCATGTTGAAATAATAATAATAATAATTATTTAATAAATATAACGATGAAAAAATGGGAAATGCGAGAATTTTCCTTTTTCATTTTGTTATTTAGTAAAGGAAAATCCTCGGAAAAGTTAAAACATGGATGGACTTTCCCCTGTCAAAATCATTTGTTAAAAGTCATTAATACTCTCATTTCCCTTTTTATTTTCCTTCCCACCCACCCCCACCCCCCACCATACTAATCTTTTTTCTCTTTCTCGTCATGTCACTCTCTCTCTTACAATTTGTAATCTTCA
>NW_002987026.1:123716-126983 GCF_000006295.1 Pediculus humanus corporis
TGTCAAAAATGATTAAAATTTAAATTTTTATCAGGTAAATGACGTAAATAGCAGAAGATTCGATGTAAAAAAAATTTTTAATATTTTTTTTAATTACTCTTTCGTAATTAATTAAATAATTTAATTTATATAACAATACGATATATATAAATTTTTTATTATAATAATAAAATTCCGTTTGTTTTAATTCGCTCGACGTCATTCAATCAATCATTCAATCATTCATTCATTCATTCATTCATTTATTCGTTCGTTTTAACATTTTATTAATTTTACACTTAATATAATTAAATTTAAAATCGTTTATCGTTCGTAAATTTTTTTTTATTGCAAATAAATAATTTTATATTCAAAATAAAATTCGCAATAATAATAATAATAATAATAATAATAATAATAATAATAATAATATTAATTACCGTACACTTTCTGCTTAAGACAAAAGAAAAAAAAATTATTTTTTTTGTTTGAACCGACCGCCATCTTTACTGTTTACTGCGATTCAAATTTTCCTTTAATTTTCCTGGCACAAAACAAATTACGTTTAATTATTTATTACGTAACGCAAAAAAAAAAATTTAACGGTTTTTTTTTCGCAAAAATTCTTAAACTTTTTTTTTTTTGCTACTCTTAAAGCGACTTGGTTTTTTTTCTTTTGCGTATCGCAAATATGATAAAAAGTGGAAAATTATGTCCACTCGAGATGTTATATCTGTTATGACGTCATTATTATGTTACCCATTACCCCCGAGTAGTAGTGTGACATTCAAAGCGTTAAAACTCGCGAATAATTATTATCATTATCATTATCATTATTATCAACTAAAACATTTTTTGTAATTTTTTTTATTCAAATGAATTTTTTTTTTTTAAAAAAAGTACAACGTTTTTATTACCATCAAATTGAATTAATATTAATTTATCAATAAAATAACCTTGGAAAAAAAACTATTTATTTATTATCATATTAATATATATGTATTAACTTCAAACGAATGATAATAATAATGATAATGATAAAATTTGTAGTTATTTCTGTGTTTAAATAAGGAATCATCATCATCATCATCATCATTATTTCTACGATTCTTTATAACAATTGAATTTGAATTCGAGTCGAGAGTAAATAATTATTTATTTTTCAACCGTAAGATACACACAAGTTAAATTTGATTAACAATATTATCAGTGATGATAATAATAATAATAAAATAAACATGTTTAATATTATTATTAGTACAATTAAACTGAGATTAATATTAAATAAAACTCGTAACGTGAAAAAAAAAAAACCACGAATTAAAGAGACGTGACATTGAAAAAAAAAAGAACCTGACCTTGAATCCATTTAAGCCTGACTTTTTTTTTTTAAATTATTTAAAAGAAATTTTTAAAAAAAAAGTTTGTAGTTTGTTTGTTCATTCAACTGTAGGTACGCCATGTTTGATGTGTGTGTGCGTGTTTATAAAAGGACATAATTTTAAACGTCACAGTTTTTTTTAGCATAAAAAAAAAATTACGAATAGTTATAAATGAAATAAATTTAAATCAATTATTGTGCAACAGTAAATGGCGGCGTTAAAATATTAATAATAATAATAATAATAATGGGGAAAACGAAACGAGAATTAAAATTATCAATTAACAATAACAAACAAATACGTCACGCGGTAAAAAAAGAAAAAAGAAAAGTAAATTAATAAACTTTAACAGTTACGAAAGAAAAATAATAATAATAATTTTGCGTCACTTTTATTTATTTATTTTAAAATATATATATTATCAATAAAGAAACAAAATTGATAACAGCAGACGAAAAAAAAACCATTTCCGTTTCCTATTAATTAATTAATACAAACACTACCCACAAAACAATACGCAACGGTTATTCCGTACGGTGTAATAAAATAAAAAAAATTTTTTTTTTTTTTCGGGGCCTTACATTCAATTAAATTTATTTTAACGCGTTTTATATAATTTATTTTTATCGCGGCCATAAAAACGAGTGAGGGAAAAGGAAAAAAAAAAAAAGGTTGGCATTTTGTTAAATTTAAAACTATCATTTTTATTATTGTTTTAACGTTCGTTTAACGAAAGACGTAAAATAAATATTTAAATTTTATTTTAGAATTACCTTTCCGACAAGTTTATATAAATAATAAATTTATTAAAATGACTTTTCTTCAAGTTTTACGCAACAGAGCAACAGGGCAACAACAACAAAAACGGAAGTTAAAGAAAAACCGTTATAAATGAAAATTGTATGTATATATATTAAAAAAAAAAAACGTTATTTTCACGAACACATTTTAATTTTTCAATAATATAATAAAACTTTAATGTAATTTTAATGTTTTGTGGTTTTTCTTCTGCTTCTGATTCGGAAAAGGTCAGACAAAGTAAAAAGGAAAAATCTTAAATAAATAATAAAGTGAAATAAAATAAATTTTAATTTTTTAAACGCGTACGAAATTCTTAAAAAAAAAAAAAAAAATTGACTTAATTTCTTTAGTTTTTCTAATTGTTAATAAGCCCCCCCCCCGTCCTCCCCGAAAAAAAAATTTTTTTTAGTTTAAATTATCATAATTTTAAAAAGAAAAGCTTTTAGTAAAGTCCATAAGTTAAACAAAATACTCGTTACGAATATTTTATTACTTTTATACTTAATTATTTGCAACTTTTTTTTTTTTAACTAAGTAACTAATTACAAATTCGTTAAAGTTTTTCTTTAGTTTTTTTAGTTTTTTTTTTTTTTTTTTACGCGTATTGAATAAAATATTTTTCCATTCGATTTTTTCTAAAACGAACTAAAAAACAAAAATTTTCCTTTTATAACAAAATTTAATTGGGGAGAATAAGAAGAAGAATAATAAATAATTTTTTAACCAATCAAAAAGTGTTGCTATTGTTGTTGCTGTTGTTTTTAATTAAATTTAATTGTACATACATTTAAAAAAAAGTTTTTAAGTGTAAAATTAATTCTTAAGTATTATTATTATAATTATTTCGTGGTTAGGTCAGTAAAAAGATCAATTCATTAAAAAATTAATTTTAAAAATAATTAACGTCAATGAGTTGAAGTTTGGTGTCTTGTACGGTGTCAAAAGTTCAAATAAAAAAAAAAACATTAACAGGAGTATAAAATAATTTTTAAGAAAAAAAAAAGCAGACGACGTAAAAAAAATTTCATTTATTTATTTATTTACGCGCGCGTGTTTTAAACCATCATTTAAAAGTATTTTTTTTTTACAAACGAAAATACAAATT
>NW_002987026.1:127200-168762 GCF_000006295.1 Pediculus humanus corporis
TTTCGTTTTTAAAAAAAAAAATTTTTCCAACGATCGTATCCTCGTGTCACGTGCGTTTAACGTACGCGTTAATCAAATTAAATTCGATTATTTCTGGTTATGATTGAATAAATTCCCCATTTTCGACTTGTACCAAACAATAAAACTATTTAGTATAAGAAGTGGCTGTAGATAGATGATAACGTGGCAGAAGAAATGAGAAAAAATTTTTCGTTTAATTTAAAAAATCTAACAAAAGAATAAGAATAAAAAAAAAATGTACAAATTTTTTAAGTATTAACTATCGTATTTTAAACTATCATTTAAAAAAAAATTTTTTTATAGGTCATAGGTCAAAAGAAAATCATAACCGAGAGCGTACCTGACAAAACACGACAACAGCAAAAAAGTTTCGAATAAAAAAAAAAAAAGAACCGGAGTAAAAAATTTAATGTCGAGTGGCAAAATATATAATTAAAAAAAAACAATAAATATTATTATTATTATCATCATCATCGTATAATTTAAAAAACTCAACAAAAAACTATTCAAATCAACGATGATAATAATAATAATAATAAGACGTGGTCCTAAGCAATTATGTTTTCAAGGCTAATGAATCAAAGTCATAGAAATGAAGCATAAAAAAAAATTTTTTTTTTTTCCCTTTGTATTCATCACGTCGTGTAAAACATGGAATTTATTATAATGGCGAAGTTTAAAAAAAGAAATTTTTCCAGAACGTTCCATATTTATCATCACCACAATCTCAATACGACAACCTAACAAAAAAAAAAAAAAAAATTAGAAAACACGTCGAACAATGTAATTTTTCATTTTTCGGACGTACTTTTTTTTCACTACTTTTCTCACGGACGTGGGGGGAGGAGGAGGTCGAGGGGGAAATTTTCCAACTGAAAAATCTCGAAATAAATTTTATGCATATAACAAATTCAATAGACATTAATCTCCTCCCCCCCTCCAAAAAAAAAGGAAAAAATGTTAAAACGAAAAAGATTTTCTTTTTAAAAATCTTTCAAACCTTCAACTTATAAATTTTCACAACAGCAACAACAACGACAACAACAACAACAGCAGAAACAACCACAAATTGACCGTCATTCAATTATTGATTTATATTATCATTCGTCGGGGTTCTTATTTTTAACGTAAGGTGTCGTGTCAGCAGACATTTTCAACTCTTTTGCTGTTTTCCTTTTATACAATAATCAAAAATTTTTTTTTTTCAGTATAAATTTATTTATTTACATCGAAATACGACTGCACTGAAATTTACAATAATATTAATAATTATTATTATTATTATTTATAATAATAAAATCGATTCGGTGGTTTTTTTTATTTAATTTACACGATCAAAAGTAAAATAAAATAAAAAAATTTATCGATTTATCAACAACAACAACAAGAAATTTATTCGCCATTGCAGATGAGTAAATTGGCGCATTAAATATTTTATTGAATTACGATTAATATAATTTATATTTATTTTATTTTCGTGTCATATTTTTCCCGACATTTTTGTTTTTTTTTTTTTTGTTTTATTTCTTTTTTTTTACGCAGGGAGGAAAAGGAAGGGAGGAAAAGGGAGAGAGAGGAAATTTGAGGAGAAACAACAATAATAATAATATTAAATATTTTTTTTAATTCCATTAATTGACGAAGAAATAAAATAAATCAAATTTCCTTTTTTCTTACATTTCCTGTTAAAATTTTAATTTCCTTTAATTTTTTAATTGATCATTTCCGGTTTTAACAATTAGAATTTAAATTTTTTTTTTTCGAATTAATTATAAATTTTCTAATAAAAAGAAAAAAATTAATTAATTAACCGCAAAAATAAAATTAATTAATAATTTATTTTCATTTGTGGTATTTATATATTTATTATATATTTGACAAAATTGCCGTTGTTGTTTGTTTCTTTTTGTTTTGTTTTCCTTTTCTTATTGTTTAATTTACGATAATAATAATAATAATAATAATAATAATAATAATAATAATAATAATAATAATAATAATAATAATAATAATAATAATAATAATAATAATAACCAAATTTATTTAAATCCAACAAACAAACGAATACCAAAAAAAAAATTTTTTTTTTTTTTAAATTTTTTTTCCCCTTTACCAAATCGTCATCATCATCATCATTATCATTATTATTATTATTATTGTTATCGACGTTTCAAAAACGTACTCATATTTTTATACAATTAATAATTTTATGTAAATTTTCATTTATTTATTTATTTTTTTTAAATTTATTAAAATTTTATCGAGGGTTACAAATTACACTAAAAATTAAAATTTTTTTTTTAAAAAAAAATCAATAAATCATTAACCTATTAATGAATGCGTATATATATACATGTCTTTCCGTTTTACCAAACAAATAATAATAATAATAATAATAATAATAATAATTTTATTATTTAATTGCATCGTTTTATTCGTCATGTGATTTTTTTGTAGGTGATATCAAATGAAAAAATAATTTAAAATATTTTTTATTATTAATTTCTTTGTTTGTTTTTTGTTTCTGATAAGAAAACATCGATAAGAAATATGTATAATATATATACAAATTTAAAAAATTAATTTTTTTGTTTTTGTTGTTTGTTTGTTTGTCGACGACAAACACGTCGAAAAAAAAAAAAGAAAAAAAATTCGATAAATCGTAATAAGGGATTTTGTTTTATTCTCGCATTTAAAAATTTTTTTCTTATTTAATTGCGTTTTCCAAAAAAAAAATTAAATTTTTTAAAAGTTGGTAGTAAATTAATTGGGTTGTATGAAAAAATTAGGAGAAACGTGAGGAAAGGAAAAAGGGGTGAAAGGGCACAGGGTAAAGGTAACAAGGGTAAAAAAAAAAGTAAACCACGAAATAATTAAATATTCCAAAGCTAAACAAAAAGAAAATTTATTTTATTTATTTTATTTTATTTTATTTATTTATTTACTTATTAAAAAATTTTTTTTTGTTTCGGTGAATAAATAAAAAAAAGGAAAAAAAAGGAAAAAGAAGGAAAATTGCTTATGAGTGAACCTTTGAAAAAAAAATTTAAAAATCTATGGAAAACGCGCGGTGTTGTAGTTTTCCAGGAACGAGTCAAAGCGTCGCCTTTAACCCGCAGAGTCGTATTGGCATCGCGGTGAAAACAGTCCCGGTTTACTCGATTTCGGTCGAACAACAACAAACAGCTGAAACAAAAAATTTACAAACCCTGGAAGAAAAAGAAAAAAAAGGAAAATTTTTTTCATCGGGTTTTTCTTTTTTTTTATCGTTAGTTAAAAAAAGGTAAAGTAAAAAAAAATTTTCTTTTTTTTTTTTCCTGTCGTACTACGAGTGAAAAAAAAATCAGCGACAAAGATTTTCATTTTGTTTTTTTCCCTCCCCCCCATTTTCTACTTTTTGTATGGAAATTTTAATTTTATTCTCCAGGAAAATTTTACGAAAAGGTAAGAAGACATTTTATAATTTTCATTTTTTTTTAGTAAATGTATTATTATTATTATTATTATCGACGAAACGTTTTTATTTCAAAACGATCAATGTGTGCTGCTGTTGCTGCTGCTAAAAAAAAAAAAAAATTTCTTTTATATTTTCATTTAATTTCCGGGGATTTTTTTTCTCTCCCTCCCGTTACAGAAAATTCGTGAAATTTTCTTTGTTTCCCCTCCTCCCGCTTTTTCTCTCTTCCCCTTCCCTCCCTCTCTCCCTCCCTCCCTCTAGCTCCTCACTTTCACTTATCGATTTAATTATTTAATTTTATTTACAACCAAAAAATTTTTCATCATTTCCTTCGTGATTTTTTTCCTTATTTACGGTAAAATTGGATTTAAAAAAAAAAAAAATGAGACCGAAGGGTAAAAGGGATAAAAAAAATATTTCAGGGAGTAAGGGGAGAGAAAGGGGGAAGGGGGAGGGAAAACAAGCGTTACCATGTGTGTGTGTGTGTGTAAGGAGGAAGAAGTTAAAAAAAATTTCGTCAGTAAAAAGTTTTGTTTGTTTGTTGTTGTTGATGTTTTAAAGTTCAATTCCAACGTTGTTGTCACCTTTTAACAATTTTTTTTTTCGACCCCCCTGTTCCCTCTTCCCCCTCTTCCCCCTTTCCCTCCCACTCACTCTTTCTCTCTCTCTTAGTTTAAACATTCAATTTTTTTTTTTTTTTTATGTATTTAATTATAAAACTTTTTTTTAAATTTATTTATTTTTTTAACCCAATTTTTTGATTTAAAAGTTTAGTGAAAAAAAAAAAATTTTCCTTTTTCTTTCCTTTTTTTTCCTTTTTTTTACCTTTTTTTCCTTTTTTTTTTTTTTATTAAATTTAACATTTTTTTTCGTGTCGAAAAACTTTATATTAGTTTTTTTTTTTTTTTTTTTAATATTATTTCATTTTATAAATAATGAAGTAAATTTTTACGTGTTTTCCTTTCCTTTACTTTCCTTTTTCGTTTTCGTTCCATTTTTATTTTACCTTTGTTTAATTTAAAATAATAATAATAAAAACATGCAACGTTAGGCATGAAAAAAATTTTTTTTTTCGACAATGATAATAATGATTTTACTCGGGGGAAAAAAAAGAAAAAAAAGAAAAAAATGAAGGAGGGGGAAAAAGAAAAAAAATTTTAAGTTATTACATAACTCGGAAAACAAATTTCCAACATTTTTCCAACCCAAAAGAAAATTTTTTTTTCTTTTTTTTTATATAATGTTGAAAACGAACGACGTGTTCAAAACTATTTTTTAACGTTGCAGAAATAATTTTTTTTTTTTTTTTACACGATTCTTCTGCCACGTAACAATGAATTCGATAATAAAAATTTGACGTAATTGCATCATAACATATATTCGTCGTGTAAAAAAATTATTTGTTTTATTATTATTATTATTATTTGCACTTGTTGCGTACGAATTGTTAATAATAATAATAATAATAATAATAATAATAATAATAATAATAATAATAATAAAAAGGATATATTTTAATATAAAAAAAAGATTATCGATAACAATTAATTTTTTTTTTTTATTAAACATAACTGTCAGTTATTGTTACAACAATTTATTATCGTAATAATAATAATAATAATAATAATAATAATAATAATAATAATAATAATAATAATAATAATAAATGTTTTACGTCGAGTAAATCATTTCGAATAATTGCTCTCTATTTTAAATAATGTTATTAGAGCGAAAAAGAATAAGAAGAGAAAAAGTAACGGTTTTTTTTTGTCCTTTTGATTTCTATTTATGTCAAATTATGAAAAAAAGCAACAAAAAAAAAAAAGAAAACATTATTAGTGTGTGTTTGTGTTATGAATGAAAACAATGAAGTAATTTTCAAAACACGATTTTGACAGGTGAACAAAAAAAAAAAATTTGACGGATGGAGTAAACCGGAAGTGAGAGCTTTTTAGTAAAAAAAAAAAAAAAACCTTGAAAGTAAAAAAAAAAAAGGCGACATCGATCCACGTAATATATTGAATTTGTTTTTTTTTTTTTTTTTATGTATTTTTATTAAAAAAAATTTTTTTTCGTCGTCGTCGTCGTCGCAAGTCGTAACTTTTGTTTGTTTTTCAAACGTCATTAAAATTTTTCACTAAAAAAAAAAAAAAAAACATGTTTTTATATAATAAATCTAACCTGAAATGATTCCAAAAAAAATATTAATTTCCTCCAGGAATTCATTCTGGAACGGTTTTTCTTTTTTTATAAAAAACAAACAAGAAAAAAAAATCGTCATGAAAAAAAAAACGTTAAATAAAAATTAAATTTTTTTTTCATACTCTATGGAATATAATAAAAATATTATTATGATGACGATGAAATTTGGCAACGTTGAAATGTGTATATAATTTATCCATCGAGTAAAACTTTATCCGGTTAATATTATTATTTTTTTTTTTACCTGTTTTTATCGATCGAAATGATAACGGTTAAACACTTACTACCCTTTTTTTTTATGGAGGGTATAAAAGGGGGCACGCAGGGGGCCGGGGGGGGATAAAAGTCAAATTTTTTTTATTTGAAGTTGAAAAAGATTTGTATGACCCTGGAATAAAGAGAGAGAGAGAGAGAGAGAGAGATGACTTTGCAATTTGATATTGGGTATATAAAATTACTAAGCATTAACTAAAATTATATTTTTTTGTCAAAAAAGTAAAAAAAAAATTTTTTTTTTTTTTGAGTAATTGATTTGACTGCATGGAAGGAAAAAAATCGACGTGTAGGAAAAACATACGTGGAATACAAGTAGAAGGAGGAGAAGGGGGGAGAGAGAGGAGAGAAAGAAAAGGACACACGAACCGGCGGACATTTATCGAATTTTTATAAAAAGGTTCAAAGGTTATACCAATAAAAACAAAAACCCTCTTAAAATTTTATTTTTTCTAGAAAAATCTAAAAAAAAAAAAAAAAAAAAATTCAACAACGTACGTATTTTATAATATGATAATAATAATAACGATCGACAATTAACCGACGTATAGAAAAAAAAAAATTTTTTTTTTTTTTTTGGGTTAAAAATCAATAAGTTATACGTCATCAATTTAATGCCACGACAAAATTTTTTAAAAATAAATTTTGATTTTTTTTTTTTCGTTACGTAATAAAAACAAGAGAAACAAATTTGCAAAAATTTTTTTTTTATGTTAACTCATTACTACGAACTTTTTGTTCAGAACGTTCAGATCATTCTTTATTTATTTTTTACCTTTTCCTACGTGGTTATTAATTTCCCTACCCCTCCCCCCCGGTTTCCCCCTGTTCCTTTTTTTTTTGATTAGGTTGTACTATACGAGGTGATGAGTGATGTAAACATGACGTCATATTTGTTTAAAAAATTTTTTTTTACGCATACGCAAAAGATGATGATGAAAAATTCATATGCTTAAAGTATTAATAATAATAATGATAATAATAATAATAATAATAATTTGTAAATCTCAGGTGAAAATGTAGAAAAATTTGTTTTTTTTTTTTTTTTTTTTTTTTTTTACTTTTCCAAACGAAATTTATTTTTAACCCAACACCTGGAATTTTAAATTACTCATTCAGAGAGAGAGGGGAGGGGGAGGGGGAGAAAGAGGTACATGCGTAAAATTTTAATGAGAATAAAAAAAAATATTAGTATTATTATTATTAGCATTACGTAGAAAATTGTGGCCGGATATACTTGCATCGTTTTTTTTTTTTACTTTTGACATTTTCCTTCAACGGAAACGTTATATTTTTGTTTATATTTTTTTTGTAACCGATTCACTAACTTCGAAAGCTACAAATATATTTTTAAGGTTATTTATATAAAAAAAAGAAAAAAACAAACACAATTTTTCCAAAAAGGAAAATGTAACAAACACGATTCATCATCGTGAAATAGCGGAAAGATTTTCTTCTTATCCAGTGAAACGGAGCAAAATTTTCCAAATGTTCGGCCATTTTTTTGACGTAGAATCAGTTCGATAATGCCGCATAAAACGTCGTTCTATATATTATTTCTTTCTTTCTTTCTTTTTACCCCCCCCCCCCAAAAAAAAAAAACCCATCGAAAAGGTTATTTTTTTTTATTATATTTTTTGATTTTTCCAGAAAACTTATTTTTTTTTTAATTGCATTCTAACATGATTATTATTATTATTACTTAACGTTCACTACGGTATTAATTACTTAAAACTTTTTTAAAAGTTTTTTTTTTCTTTTTTTTTTTAAATAATAAAAAAATCCAAAAAGAAGTTGGGGGAGAGGAAGGTAAGGAGGGAAGGAGGGGATTTTTTTTTTTATTAAATTAAATTAAAAAATGCATTTTTGATTATATTTTTTATTACGAGATGTTTTTTTTTTCTAGAATTTTCTCCGTGTTTATATACCCTAATGTATCATTTGGAAAAAAATTAAAAAGGATTTGTCGAAAAAAGGGAAAAGAAAATTTTAAAAGGAAAATTTTTTTTTTGGAAAATGCGTAATAAAAGAGAGAAAGAAAGAGAGAGAGAAAAAAATAATATTTACATAACCTTTTTTTGTGCTTGTCGAAAAAGCTTAGAATTTTTTTTTTCCTTTTTTTTCCAACAATCAATTTCGAACTGGAAAATTCTGGAGGAAAAGAAAAATAATAAAAAAAAAAATTTCATTTATTTATATAAAAACATCAAGAGAGTCGTTTAAGACTCCGGGAAAAAGAAAAAAAAATTTTCCAACCGTGTAAAAAATTAAAAATCAATTTAAAAAATTTTTTTTTTAATTTAATTTTTTTTCTCTCTCTCTCTCTCTTTTCTGTTTCTTTGTTGTTGTTGTTTAATCTAAATTGTTTTTTCTTATGATAAATTATTTCATCCGGTTTTAAAATAATGATTTAAACATGATTTCATATAATTTTTTTTTTTTCAAGGATTTTTTTTTTATTTGTGTTTGTTCAATTGATAATAATAACTAATTTTTTTTGTTTGTTTCAACAAAAACCAAATTTAACCTTTTTAATTAATTATTTAAAGTACCAAACACGATTTTTTTTGTTTAAAAAAATATTTACTAAAAATAAGCACCCAATAACTAATTCCACGTCTTTTATTTATAATAATAATTTATTTTTCCCAAATGTGACACATTTTTTCTAATAATTTCATTCATAATTCATACAAACCATCATCATCATCATCATTAATATATGTTCGGCTCGGAGCTTTTAAAACTTATTATTATTATTATTATTATTATTATTATGACGTTTCATTGTGAAAACTCGTAACGTTCATAAATTTAAATGCCCAAGCAGTAAATAAACATGTCGGCGGTTGTTATTTTTTTTTCTTTTTCATTAAGTTAAATTGCTAAATGCATTTTAACATAAAAATTATTAAATATATATATATGTGTGTGTAATATTTTAACATGAGTTTATTTTCAAAATGGCGGAAATGGTTTCCCCCCCCCTCATCCACACACACAATCAGTGTATTTAATTAAGTTAACAGGGGCGAAATATTTTATGAAAGACTTGATATAAGGTTCCGTTTAAAAACCTATTTATTTATTTATTTATGTACAAATAAATTCCGAATTCTAATAAATATAATATATATTATATATTATTGTCGGATGATGTAGTAAAATGTTAAAAATTATTACTCGATAATAATGATGATGAGAATGAAAGTGATGAGAAAAAAAAAAAGATTTTTATTGTAATTTGAAAAAATGGGGGGTTTTATTGATAAATTATTTACTTATTATTATTATTATTATTATTATTATTATTATTATTATTATTATTATTATTATCGTAAGTTGTTGTTCAATAAGTTAAAAAAAAACCTTTTTTTTTATATTAATTAATTTCCCGGTGATTAATTTACGATGACGTCATTTATTAAAATGGGGGGAAATAGAGAAAAAAATTATAATTACTTTAATAATTTATGTTTTGAAACATTTAAATTCAAACTGGAAAAATTTAGGTTTTTTTTTTTTTTTTTAAATATTTAAACAATAAGACAAACAAACAAACAGAGAGACAAACAACAATGATAAGACAACAACCCGCAGGAAAAGCTTAAAAAAAAAATTTTCCACAACGGTAAAAAAAAAAAATTTTATTAAGGTTTATCATTAATTATAACGATAATTAGTATTATATATATTTACATAATATTTTTCCAACGAGTTGAGCTTTTCCAACCTCGAAAATATAACGATAATAATAATAATAATAATGATAATTAAGATATTCAACACACACACGCTCAGTGTGGGAAAAAGGTTTCCTTTTACATCTTTGATAAATTTAAAAAATAATATATTGATAAGAGGGGGGGGGAAAGAAAGTTTTCCCAACTATTACAACGTATTAGTTAAGAATTTAAAAGAGGAAAAAGTATTTCAATATCGTGAATTGAATTTTAACGAGTTTTTTTTTTTTTTTTTTTTTTCAAAGGAATCAAAATTGATTAATACTTTTTATATATGTAAACGTCATAAAATGGCGCTTAAAAATTTTCAATAAATTTTTTTATTATTATTAATAATCTAACCGGCCGGAAAATATTATATTAAAAACATAAAAAAATAGAAAGAAAAGAAAAGAAAAATAATTTTTTTTTTTTTTAAATTATCCCCAAATTGACCATTTATTAAAAAAAAAAAAAGGAAAAAAAAAAGGAAATTTTTTTTTTAATCAAAAAAATGTTTTAACCGTGAATGTTAAAACCCGCCGTTAAAGAAAAAGAATTTTTATTAATAAACCTTTTTTTCCTTCCTTTTCCTTCCTTTTTTCCTTTTTGAATAAAACCTTTTTTTTAAACGAACTTATCGGAACGGTTCACACGACTTTCACATCATATAAATCGTCCTCCCCCTCCTCCTTTTTTTATTTATTAATCTTATTTATTTATTAATAAATTTTCCATTATTTTCGTTTAATAATTTATGTTTAATAACACAATTTTCCACGTGATTAATAATAATAATAATTAAAAAACATTATCGTAAGTTGTCGTCGTTGTCACCTTAACTCTTATAAAAATCGTCACCCCGTAATTTTTTTATAATAATAATCATCATCATCATCGTTGAAAATCTCTAGGTATCAGTCATTTAATTATTTAAATAATTTATTAATTAATAACAATTTAATTAAATTTAATAATCAAAACGTCACATTAATTAATTACACATTCGTTACAAAAAAAAAAAATGTTACGGATAATAAATTAACTAAAACCATCTATTACGCTTAAATTAAGGATTAAACTATGTTATTGTTTTAATTATTATTATCATCATCATCATCATTATTTTAATCTCCTGACATTTTAATACCATTTCATGACTAATCCCTGACAAATTTTTTCTTTTTTTTTTCTCTTTAATAGATTAAATAAAAGAAAAGTAAGAAATGATTATTAAGAAATGATGAAAATATCAGAAGAAGATTTTGGATGAAAATTAATTCAGAAGCAAATAGATTACCAATAATAATAATAATAATGTTGAAGGATTTAAGAAAGGTATAAAAAGGATTCTGAATCAAGGAAAAAAAAGAGAGGGAGAGATTTAAAAAAAAGGAAGAGGAGAAAAGAAAAAAAAAAATTTATTTATATATGAGTAAATGAAGGGGTTTTTGGAAATATCGATGGCGATCGTTATCATGCATATATTATCACTGATAAATCCTTTTAAAGTGGGTTTATATTATCCAGTATTGGTGACTGCCATTAGTGTCAAAGGACTAAGTAAGTAATTTAATATTATAATAATAATAATAATGATAATAATTTTTGTTTGCTTTCTACCGTGTAATCCATTAAAAAAAATTTTATTTATTTTTTTCGTTGATTTTTATTTATTAAGAAAAGGTTTAAACCTTAATTAAAAAAAAAAAAAAAGGAATAACATTTTTTTTTAAAAGTAAATTATTTAATAATTAAAAACTTGTATAATAATAATAATAAGATAGAAATTATTTTTACGTTTTGTTTAATTTTAATTTTTTTTAATTTACAAAAAAAAAATTTTTTTTTTGCCTTAAATTTCCACAAGGTTAATGACTTTTTTTTTTTTTAATCAAGGTTAAACAAATTAATATTTCGTTTGTTTCCAACTTCTAAAGCTCGTTAATTCAAAAAAAAAGAAAACGTTAATTTTCCCTCCCTTCCCTCCCCCCTCTCATTAAATTTTCATTTAATTTTGAAAAAATAAATAATTAAAAAATTTGTTTGTTTGGTTAAGAAGGAGGTGGTAGCGGTTTAAAATTTGGTGATAAATGCGATGAAACTTCCGAATGTGATTTTGAAGGCTCAATATGTGATGCAATACTCAAATTATGTCAGTGTGTTCCAGAACTTCCAGTAACCAATCATTTAGATAAATGTGGAAAAGGTATTTTAACGACTCCAAACTGTTTTTTTTTTTTTTTTAAATCCATTATCATTATCATTAATTTTTTTTTTTTTTTTGGTTCCAGCGGCTTCCGTTAACGATACCTGCACTTTTAATGAACAATGCGAACAAACAGTTTTCCAAACGGAATGTAGAGATGGTCGATGTTTATGTCGTTTTGATAAAATACCCGTGGCTAATAGCGAGGGTATAGTCGAATGTCAAAGTAAGTCATCAAATATTCATCATGTCTAATCGATAATCCTCAATTTTTTTTATCCGTGATATAATCCGTGAAATCATCAATTATTATTATTATTATTATTTAAAAATCGAAAGTTGTGAAAGTTTTTGGTCACGTGTGGTTGACTGTGTTGTAATGTAAACAATTGGAAAAAAAACGACCAACAAACAAACAAACAAGGTTAAATATTTGTGTAAAATGTAAAAATATGGACAATTGATAAGGGTCAACAAAGACATGAAAGTATTTTTCCAAAAAGAAAAAATTTCCAGTTTGTTGAGGACAAAATGAAATTTTTTTTTTTTTTTAGGTTTACCAAAAGAACCAAAAGAAAATCCTCATCGTGTTGATCCGGCCATGATTGGAATATTAGCAGGAATGGCATTAATGTTTATTATTATATGTGTCGTACTAAGATTATTTAGCAAGTGAGTGAAAGTAAAAAAAAAAAAAAATTTTCCCTTAAAAACACGGAAAACGATAATTTTTTTTTTTTTTTTTTGGGGGGGGGGTTTCGTGTGTAAATCTCTGCAAAATATCGCAACTGGCAGTTGTACACACGGTTCTTGCCTGATTTATCGATCCTTTTTTTTTTTTAACACAAATTTTACGTCGTGAGGTGGTGGAAAAGTTTTTTTTTCCTTTTCTACACATTTTCTTTTCTTTCACTTTAATTATTATTATTATTATTATTTTAAGGGCAAGATGGAGAGAAAATCGTACAATATTCAACACACCAAATCCTCGATTAATGAATGCATCACTTTTACAACACAATAAAAGTTTACACGATGGTAGAAGAGGTAGTAGAGCAAGTGCAAGGGGTCCAAGTAGAGCCGGAAGTATGAATTCACTTCGTCCTCATTCACCAACAGCAAGCTAGGTAGTGGTACATTTTTTCCATTTCTTTTGGTTACGTACATCAGGAACGTATCCATATCCTTCTCTTTTATTTAAGATTCGAAAAACGGTGGTACGACAAGATCGAGATGTAATAGCCGAGATGAATCTTATGTTGATTCAATAAAATCACCACACAGAAGAGATAAAAATCAATTTTCTGAACTTGAAACGATTAAAGGAGAAGTTTTATCATCTGAAGAAAATGCGTGAGATATTGCCAAGTGTGAGAAATAAGCCCAATCGATTGAATCCTCCTCATTTGACAGGTAACAGTTTTTTCTTTTTATTACCTAATATAAATAAATTATTAATAATAATAATATTTTTTGTATAATGAATCAGGGATTCAAGCGGAAGAACGTGCGCAAACTCTCGTACAAATAATAATGCTCTCTTAATTAAAAAAAAAAATTTTCGAGCGCCTTTACTATAAAATTATTTTAAAAAGAAATAATGCTCAATTTCAATCGTTTGACACACGTTTTTGGGCTTTATTTTAATATATATTATACAGCGAATATATTTAACAAAACTATAATTTTTTTATTATTGTAATTTTAGTATTACTACTATTACTACTACTACTAATACTAATACTACTATTGAATCGCCTTACTTACTATTAAAAAAAAAAAAATATTTTTAAAATATTTCGCTTGACATTACTAATATTATTAATTTTTTTTCTTTCTCTTAATACTTTTCAAAAAAAAAAAAACATTTTTTATACTAAATACTATTACTAAAACCATTACTATTATTATTATTATTAATTTTTCACTACGTAATGATGATATTTTATTAGTACTTTTGTCAAAAATGCTGAGAAAAAAAAATTTAAATTTTTATTTAATTAATTATTTTACAAACGTTAATTACTCAGATTTTTGTTTATTTATCGTTTTAATAAATAAATAAATAAATTTTGCTTTTATTTATTTATTTATTTATGTTAAATTTCTTTCTATTTTTTTTTTTCTTTTGTTTCATACTGTTTGTGCCAAGTTAGCATATTTTTTTTTTTCTTTAGCTTTTATACGTAATCAAAATTATTTGCTTTATTTATTTATTTATTAATGATATGAAAATATATATTATTGGCACCTTTTAAAACACAACGGCGGAATATGATAAATATACGTACGTAATTAATAATAATAATAATAATAATAAATTTTACATTGAAAAAAAAAAAAAGAAATTATTATTATTTAAAAATGAAAAGGAACTATTTTAGGGAACATAACGTGCGAAATATACATTTTTTTGTTTTTAAACACACTTATTATCATTATCATTATTATTATTATTAAAATTATTATTAATTTTCACGGTTTGTTTTTTAATTCGAATCACAGAGAAAAAAAAAAATTTTAATTGATTTTTAATTTTGATGTTGTGCTTTTCACAAGATTCGATTGGAAAAAAATAAAAAAAAAAGTAAAATTATTAATAATATTATTAATTAATTAATTAATTAAATTTTTTCATTTTAATTATAATTTGTTACGTAATCAAAAAAAAAAAAAAAATAACAAACCTTTTTTATAAATATATATATATATATATATATATATATATATTTTATTTATAATTAAAATACTTAAGAAAGTTTTTAAAAAAACTGACTTGATTATACCGACCAAAAAAAAAATAAAAGTAAATTTTGCCTTAGGATTTTTATTATTATTATCATTATTATTACAACTACTGTTATTTAACGTAATAATAATAATAATAATATTTTATAATTTTTTCATTTAGAATCTTTTGCTTGTGCAACTTCTCGCTATATATATATAGGTATTAAAGTATAAATATTATTCTAAAAAAAAAAAAAAAAAAAAAAAAATTCAATTAATGATTGTAATTGAAGGGAACATTTTTTTTTTTTTAAGGTTTTGCATAACACAGGGAAAAATTTGTATGAAAATTTAATAAATAAAAAAAAAACTTTAAATTAAATATATATATTAATTATGTAACAACTCTAATTATTTTTAAATAAGGAAATATTTAGTTATTATTGTCGTAACGCGAGTTTGTTTGTACAACAACGTTCGGCTCAATAAATATTATTATTATTAATTAAATAAAAAAAAAAAGTCTACCGGAGGCAATGTAATTTAAAAAGAGAAATAAATAAATATGGCGGCCTCTTTAAAAAACCGTTAATTTTATTATATATACCACCGGTAAACGGTTTATTATTATTATCGATAGATTTATTTATTAGTAATAATTAGGTTTGTAAGTTGTTTATTTATTAACTAAAAAAAATTTCTTTTTCTTTTTCTAGTCGATTGATTTACTTTTAATTACGTAGAAATTATTTATTTTATTTATTATTATTAAAAAAAAAAAAATGGACGAGAGTATTTTTACTTATTATCGAACCGAACAACTTTTTTTCCGTTTTTTTTTTTTTAGCACTTGTAATAATATTTTGCCTTACAGTCGAATTTACAAAAAAAAAAAATATTTAATTTAAAAATAAATTTATTTTTAATTTAAATTGACATTTAAAAAAAAAAAATTTCTTTTCTAATTATATAATTTATCCCCCCACAAAAAAATATTAAAAAAATACAAAAAAAAAACGGAAAAATTAAGAGAAAAGAGAGAAAAAAAAGCTTTCTTTTCATTTTTCATATTATTATTATTATTATATTTATAATTAATTAATTAATTAATTAATATTTGCTTTTTAAAACGACCAGTACGTAATAAATATATACTTCGACTGTGATGGTTAATTAATAATTTTTTTTCTCTCTCTCTTAATAATATTTATTATCTCATTAGAGTGCAAAAAATAATAATAATAATATTTATTATATATATATATTAATAGTATTTTACATTTGAATTAGGAATGAATGAGATTAATATTATTAATAATAATAAATTATTTTTATGTATTTTATTAAGCTTGCTTATAAATAACAAAAACTAAATAGCAAATTTAATTTTTTTAATTTTTTTTTTTAACTTTAATCATTTTATTTTTATTTTTTATTAAATTTATTTAAAATTTAAAATGGAAAAAAAAAAAAAATTACAGTGTAATTGTAATGAAAATAAAATCTTTATACTTAACAAACAAAATTAATAAGTTTATTTTTTCTTATGTATACATAATTTAAATTCCTTTTTTAATTGTTATAAAATAATAACTTATCTTTTCAGATATAAAATGTGTAAGAAATACTACTGAATTAATAATTAACATCATTACATAATTATATATATAATTTAAAATAAATAATTAGAATTAATAACTTAAAACATAAAAAACAATTTAAAATAATCAAGAACAATTGTTTTAACATAAATAATAAAAAGAAAAAATCTCTTAAATAATTAAAAGGAAATTTTTTTTTTAACATACAAATAAAAAAACAAAAATAATGTTTATTATTATTATTATTATTATTTATTGAAATCCAGAATGTATGGGATAAAGTGGTGAAAATGTAGATGAGGATTCATTTTCATCATTAACATCACCATCAACATCAATTGAATGTGGACCAAAAACACATGGTTCTAAATTGGGGCCATTAAAAACTTCACTGTTGCTCAAACCTTCACCCTCTCCTCTTTTATTTGGAAGTTTGCACTGGGACAAACGAACGGTTCCAACAAATATTTTATGACTCAATTCAACTGGTTTTTTCCTCCATGATGGTTTATAATGAAACAAAAGCTTATATTTAACCGATATTATCCTTTTACGATTTTTCGTCGTCGGTGGTATTGCGGGTATGAGAACACTTTCCGACTTCCATGTTTGTGTGTCACGTGGTAATATGCAACCTCTTGTTATTTCGGCAACGTTACGTTTTTCGACCAACGATTTCGAACCGCAAAATTTAATGAATTGCACGAGGGTTGCTTTCACCCATTCGACGGGACACCTGTGCAAATTTGTTATTTCTGCATTTATAAATAAACATTCTCCCGGTACGTAACCTTGTTTTGATATGTGTAGAAACGTTCTCACTCTGTTACCCTTGCAAAAAACCGATAATATTATACACCATTCGTTTTCCGGTTCCCAAATGATTCCTGGCAAATGAGCATTTTCATTTGTGCTCACATCGGTTTTGGCTAATAGTGTAAAATGTTCGGTTTTTTTAACCGTGACACCGTCAATATCTACGCTTAAATTTACTGAATATCTGACAAATCCTTGGGTGGATTCAATTGAACTGGGAACGTTGTGTGGTAACTGATATGCAAACATAAAAACCTGAGTTCCTTTTGACCACATGGCGGATTCTTTGTTTTCGCACAAAAATATTGGTAAAACATCATCGAAATAAATTTCTGTCGTATTTTTCGGTTTGATTTTCGATTCGGCCGTCATTGTTTTATTTTCTTTGTCTTCGGCGTTACCCAAATATGTTCCAAGGCCGACAAAATTAGCAATGACATTATTTAATATTGATGATTTTTCCAAATTAACTTCTAATTTTATACGGATTATTTCACCCTCGAAATAAAATTTATTAGAATTTTCAAATATTGCGTTTAAGAGAACCATTTTAATAATTAATTAAAACTTATTTGTCACTTAATAATTAAAACTGTAAATGATGCTTAAGGGTAGAAAGCTCTTTGTTTACATAAAACCAATTCGCGGGTTTACTCAAGTATTTTTTTCCATAGAATAACGAACAGAAAAAATTTAACATTCTTTTTTTTTTTTTTTTTTTTTTTTAATTTTTAAACTTTATGACATTTTTCTTTTTTCAAACTGTACAACAATCATGTCTTTGCATAAATATTTAATTTTTAACAAATAAAAAATCATTTTTATTGGTGTAAACTTTATTATTTGTTAGAAGCTCATAAATTTTAAATATTCTTTAAAAAATACAAATCTCTGCTTTTGAAAATTTTATTATTCTTTTGAAACAAAAGGGTTTTCATATAAATCTTTTATTATAAACTTAAATCTTTTCTTGCCAATCTATAAAATAAGAAATTTTTCATTTTTGCAAAAAAAAAAAATTAAAAAAAAAGGTTTAGCTGCTCAATATTTTAAAATGTGGATTTTTTTTTTAAAAAAATGAATTTACAAATAGTTCCTTTTAATTTTTTCTAAACTACTTCTATTACAACAAATATTGAAAAAAAGTTTCACAAAAAAAAAAAAACAAATTATTTTTGAGTAAATTGTTTTATTTATTATTTTAACGAATTACTAAGTTGGTAGAACTGTATTATTTAATTTGTAATCAAATGATTTTTTAGATCTCCAGTCTAAAAATTCTTCAAACTCTTCATCTCCAGATATATCATCATCATTGTCTGCTCTCGATTCTGTAACTGACATGTTAACTTTTTCTTTTTTCTTTTCTAAATCGAGTACTCTATAATACAAGAAAATACAATATACATAAATATAAATTTTTTTTTTTTTATTTGAAAGCATTATGTAAGTGCCTTCATAATACCTAGTCCAATTTCTAATTTGTTCATCGATTTCATCAATTTGCCTTTCTGTTGTTGCTTCTTCTTGATCCTCTGCAATTATTTGCTGTGCTTTACTCGTTTCTTCTTTAATTTCTTTTTGAAAAAGCTCCCATTCTTCTTCAATTGGATCTCTATATTCTACATTTCTAACCTGAAATATTAAAAGTGATAATATTAATCAAGTTGAAATTCTTCCTTTAGGTCAACTTTAAAGTTAAATTCCTTACTTTAGCATCTAACTTTGGATCGTCAAAAAATCCTTCAGGTAAAACATCATAATTGGTGTCATCTTCTTCGAGATTTGTTTCCGGATTTATACTTTCACTACCACCCTCTGTTGTACTTTCCTCAATGACACTTGGTTCACTAACAGTTTTTGATAATTGAATTGAATTTTCATTATTTTTTATATTGAAACTAACTGGTGTGGGATTTTTTAAAATACTTTTAAGTTTTTTCGGGGGTGTTGGTGTCAAAGGAGTTGGAGGAGTTGGTCGTTTTAATGCGATTGGTTTGGGCTCCTTAAAATTGTCTTTGGGAGGTTCCTTTTTCTTAACTTTAGATAATATGTTTTGTTTATGATTTTTTGAGTTTAGGTGAACGCTCCATACATTTTCACTTCTCACAACTGTCTCACAAACTATACAATGCAACGTACCATCTTTATCATACGTATGACAAGTTAAGAAAATGTAAAGTGTTATGTAAAAAACTTATCAAGAAAGCTATTAGTAAAAATAGAAATAACTTAAGAATAAGTTATAATTTCAAAAAAAAAAAAAAAAAAAAAAACATAAAAAAATCATATGAATAAAAGGATATCTAGCCAGTGGCGATTCAATTTTTTTTACATTGTCTTGAGCTTTCTTTTTCTGTTCATTCATTAAACGTCTCAGTTCGACTTGAGTTATTTTCTTTTTTGAAGATGCCATTATTAAAATTATAAATAATAAAAAAGACGTTTTAAATATTATTTCAAAATATAATAGATTAAAGGCCCTGAAAAGACCGCCATTACAGTTACTTTCTAACAACAAACAATAGAAAAATTAAAATTCTTGTGAAATGTAATTACGTAATTTTTTATTATGGATTTTAATGGTCCGGGTGTTAGCTTATTTCAGGGAAATGAGCTAAACAATATTGAAAATTTAATTCAAAGGGAAGAAGAAGAAGAAGCTGCAGAAGAGCAAAAAAGGCGTGAATTAGAGGTAAAGGTTATGTGAATGTTTATTTTATAACTGAAAATGCTCTAATCAAATTTGTCTGATCCAGTTCAATATTATTTTTCTAGAAATAATATGTTAATTTACTTTACACTAATTTTACATTTTTATTTTCTACATTAACCTAGCTTAAAAGTATATTGGAAAACGCTTTTGATGACGTTTCTTTTGAAAACGATGATGAGTCAATTAGTAACGCAAGTCCAACCTATTTGAATCATTCTTCATTTTTTAATTCTTCAAATCGTGGAAATGAATTAAAAAATGTACAGAATGGAGTTTTGTCAGATGCAGAACAAAATGGACAAGGCAATTTTTTAGAAAATTTTAGTAATTCATCTAAAAGATCTAAAAATAGCTCTATCAAAAGAATGAACTTCAGTAGTGAAAGTGAAAATTATTCAGATCAGTGTCGAAAAAAAATGCAAAATGGTAATCTTCACGATGTTGTCGATGCAAGCGGAGGAGGGGATGTAACTGATTCTGCTCATTTTCCTCGTTATCTACAAAAAAGTCCTATAAGTAAATAATATTATTTTTCTCTTGAATTAGCAGTTTATTTTTTTTTTTTTAAATATTTCATTAATTAATTCTTTGTAATTTTTAGGTAACGATAATCATTCCAGTGATGGATTAATGAATGGGTTAAGTGGGAAAAAAAATGTTGAATTTTTCAATGAAGTGCTTGATAGTAGTGATCAAATTAAAGTTTTATATGATGTAAGAGTTAGAGAAGTGCACAGATTAACTGAATTAATTGACTCTATGAAAAAAGAACACGATATTTCGGAGAAAAACTTAAAACATTTGTTGGCTCTTTCGCAAGCTGAAAAAGAACGTTTAAATGTCAGTCAAATGCAACTTCAAAGCTTACTTGTTTCTCACAAGGAGAAACAGGAAATTCTAGAAAAACATATTGTTGATTTAGAAAGTAAATACAGTAATGTTAGTGATGTTAATAATGAACTTACAAAGCAAATTGAAACGAATAACATCATAATTAATGATTTGGAAAGGAAAATAATAGTTTTAGAAAAGGGTAACAGAAGTAATTTTGATGCAGTGCAATATGAATCGAATATAAAGGGTTTGATAGAAAAGCATAATTTTGAATTGATGAATTTAAATTTGGAAAATGAAAAAATTAACAAATTAAATGATGAGTTGGTTAAAGAAAACAGTGAGTTAAAAGTAAAAATTAGTCAGTTAAGTCAAATAAACGATGAAAATTTAGCTAAAAAAAGTGAAATAATAAGCAGACTTTCGAAGCAAGTTGACGAAGCTCAAAAACAATGTGAAAATCTTATGAAATCATCAACGACTGAGGATAACATAAGGTTGCAAATGGAGTTGAAAATTGTAAAAGAAGAAAAACAAGTACTTATGACAAGGTTGGAAGGTTTGGAAAAAGAAATGACGAGGCAGGAAGAAGAATTGCTGCAGTACGATTCACTAGAAAAGTTAACTTCATTTAACGTGTCTGATTCGAAAATTGACAGTTCCGACATTAGCGGAAAGCTCGGCGCGGAATTATTCAAAGCATTAAGCGGACAAAAAGCAAAAAGACAAGAAATAAAAAATTTACAGGGGGAATTAAAAGAAAAAACAAACCAAATAAATTCACTCGTTGAAAGTGATAAAACATTAAAAAATGAAATAACGGAATTAAAAGTAAGGGGGAGAAATCATTCATATTTATTTTTGGTATCCCTTTTTTTTTCTTTCTGTTTACCTTAATTTCATTTTTTTTTTTTTTTTTTTTTTTGTTTTTCAGAAAGAAATAAATAGGCTTAATATGGAACATAAAAAAGCAGAAGAATTAATCGCGGTAAAAGACTCCGAATTATCAGAACTTAAGAAATCAAAGGATGTATCAAAAAAAGAATTGGAATTTGCTCAAGAAGAATTCGATAGGGAAAAATTAAAAATGGAAAATGAAATTCGTTTGCTCAAAAATAATTTAGATGTTTTAGAAAAGGAAAAAACTCAAACAATAAATAATTACGGTGAGGAGTACATGAAATTTCACGATGAAAGTTTGAAAAGGGTCAGAGAAGAAGTCGAGGAATGTTTTAAAATAGAATTGTTGAAGAAAAATTTAGAAAATGAAAATCTGCAAAAGGAAATCGAAGACATAAAAAATTTATACGTTGAAGTTTTTAGCGCGAAAGAAGCTTTAATCAAACAATTGGAAAAAGAAAAAAATTTTATTCGAAATGGGGGTAGCGGCGGAGGAGGAGTCGTCGACGTCGACGAAGTTAAAAGACTTCAAAAAGAATTGGAAAAATCACGGTTGAGAATTTTAGAATTGGATGAAACATTGAAGCAACAATACGAACAAGAAGTTGAAATATTGAATTTGGAAATAAATCAGTTGAATTTACAATTGGAAAAAACGAAAAAGGAAAAGGAGAGGGAAATTGCGGAAAAGGACAAGATACTAATCGAAAACGATTTACTCAAATCCGAAATCGAACAGATCACGTCGGAGAAAAATTTGCTGTTGTTAAATTTTGAAAAATTGCAAAAAGACACGGAAGAAGTGAGTAAAAATATTTTAAATTTGAAAGAGGGTGCGAAAAACGAAATGAAAGAGCAGAAGGAAAAACACGAGTCGGAAATGCAATCGTTGATTAATAAATACGAAGTCCTGATAAGTAAATTAAAAAAGGAGGTTGAATTAACTCTCGTCAAAGCGGTGAAATACGAGTCGACGGTGACACACTCGACGTCACCCAAAAAGCAAAGTACCAAAACGACGGGATCCCAATGTTCTCCCTCGTCGTTGGAAAATAAATTCAAATCACCCAAATCGAAAATATTCACGAAAGACACGTGTACGTCTCCCGTTGGACTTTTAACGACGGATAGGAAAAATTACAAAGAAACCTGTACGAGAAATGTCGGAGTCGCGACCGAGCCGGAGCCTAATAAAATGTCGAAAAAGGAAGTTGTGGAAATATTGGAAAAATTGGGAGCGTATCACGAAAACGAAATTAAAATACTAGAGGGTAAATACAAAGCGGCCCTCGGAAAACTTGATAAGAAATTTGAATTGGAAATCGATAAAGCTCAAAAACTCATACGGGGAGAATTGGAAAAAGCTCACGCGTTGGAATTGGAACAAATGGAGGAAAAGCATAAAATCGAACTCGAAAATAGAATCGAACAGGAGAAGAAAGAAGCCGTCGCGGATTTAATCACGGAATGGGCTTGCGAAGTTCAAAGTTTGAAAGCTTCACAAGCGGAAGCCAAAATGGAAATGGAAAGAATGAGAATAAAATACAAAGCCGTGAAAAACGTCGCGTTGCAATATAAGGTAAGCAGCGAGCGTTGGTGGGAAAATTTTTTTCCTTATTTGCTAATTTTTCCTTTTTCTTTTTCCAGAGTTTTTTCAAAAACAAAGCAGAACACATGAAAGAAGAATGGAAAAGAATCGAAGGAGGATACGAAAGCGCATTAAAAGAATTAGAAAAAAACGTACACATATTGGTTGACGTTAAAGAAGACGAAGTCAAAGCCAAAGTGGATTCGATAACGAAATTATACGAAAGGAAAATAAATAAAATGAAAGAAAAATTACACAGGTACGAAAATAAATTGAAATGGAAAAATCGGGATAAGAAATCCGCGGTTGATTCGTCGTCGAGCGATTTTGAATTATTAACCGATTTGGAATCTCCGAAAGGACCCCCTTTGCCTCCCTCCCTGAATCCGTCATTTAAAATAAGACTGAAAAGCCCCGAAGGAATTTTATTACCCGAACCATCGTCAGATGAAAATAAATAAATAAACGATCCATTATTATCATTATTATTATTTGTAATAATTTTAAGGAAAAACGAAATTCCTGTCGAGGAGAAAAGTAATGAATAATAATTTTAAATTGATAATAATAAAAACATTTCCACAAAATTAAAAAAAAAAAAAAAAATAATAATCTCAGGTTTATACCTTTTTATACCTTTAACGAAAGGGTTTTAACCCCCTCCCCCCCCCAAAATAATAAACGATTATAATTAAAACAATATTCAGTATTAATTGTCATAATTATTTAGTTTATATTATTAATAAATAAATAAATAAATAAATTTTTAAGTGCTTTTGTTAATTTAAACAATGAACAATGTGCCTGTTTATACAAAATAATAATAATATTATTTTTATATTTAAATAAATATTGATGATAATAATAATAATAATAATTAATTTGTAATTTTTTTTAAAAAAATTTTTTATTTGTTTATTGTGTCTTATTATTGTAAATAATTTGAAAGAAAAAAAAAAAGTATTATTAATTAATAATTTATTTACTATTAAAGTTTTAAAAAAAAAATTTTTGTATGGATTTTATTATTATTATTATTAATTAAGGAAAATTTAAATAAATAAATGGATTAAAATTACAATGTGCATTTTATTTATTTTATATAATTACAAAAATTTTTTTTTTTTTTGGTTACCTGTTATTAATATAAACGTTAAAATGTATGTACGAATACATACATACATAAATAAATATTTACATAATAATAATAATAATAATAGAATATAATAAACATATTAATAGTAACTCATCGTAGCCACGTGACACCTTAACGAAAAAACAAATTTTATGTGGCACCATATTACATATATATAAAAGATAAAAATTTTTTTAAACAATATAGCTTTAAAACTTATAATAAATATCAATTTTTTTTTTTAATAAAGGATTTGTATGAACCGAAAAAACAATAATAATAATAATAATAATAATAATGATAATTAATAATTAAATAATTTTTGTACATGAAAATAAATAAAAATAAAAATTATTATTATTATTAAAAAACATTTTTTTTATTATGTTTTGTTGTTGTTGTTCTTATCCGAAATAAAATAAATTTTTATTTAAACAAAAAGGAAAAAGTTTAAACAAATATAAAAAGAGGTAACATACATAATTTAATTAATAAGGTAGTAATAATAATAATGATAACAATTTTTTTTTAATATTTTAAAAACCTTTTTTTTTTTTTTTACAGTCTGCAAATATTTTTTCTTTTTCCAAATGAATATTAATAATAATAACAAAACAAAAGTTTTTTTTCAATTTTAACTATTATGAATAATAATAATAATTGAGGTAAATTAATAATTAATTAATTAATAAAATAAAATGAAATAATTTAAATTAGTCATGTTTAAAACTTAATAAAAAAAAAACAAAAATAGAGGTAGATAACTTTTTTCTTTTATTTTCTTTCTTATTTTTTTTTTTGTAAATGAGGCCTTAAATTTACATTAATTAATTTATTTATTTATTTATTTATCTCGAGTGATTTCCGTTTAAATAATAATAATAATAATAATAATAATAAGGAATTCTTATAAAAAAAAAGAAAATTTTTATTAAAAATCGATGAATATTTTTTTTATGTTTTTAAAGCAGCTGTAAATGTTTTTGTTTTTCAACTTTTTTTAAAAATTTAATCAAATACATTTAAATAAAAATTATTATTTACATATAAACTGGGGGGTGGGGGAAGGGGGGGGGCAGAAAGTGAGAAAGAGAGAGAGAAAAAAAAAATTAACAAACGTTTTATAAATTATTAATTATCTCGTTTAACAAAAAAAAAAAAAAACAAAAAGAAAATTAAATTAAAACTTAATAGTATTAAAAACAATAATAATAATAATAATAATAATTACCTGATCCGTAGAGCTTAAAGCTGTTTTGAGCAATTATTAGTTACAAAACAAAAAAAAAAAAAAATCTTTTTCATCATTTTCTTTTTACAAAAATAAAAAAAAAAAAAAATGAAAATGGAAGAAAAACCTCTCGAGCAAAACATGGAGGAAAGGCACACGACGTTTTTTGAAATTTTATTCTTTTTTTTTTTTTTCTTAATAAATCAAACAAATATAATAACCGTAATAATTATTAATAATAGTACAGTAATAATAATAATACTACTAATAATAATAATAATAATAATTTTGCTCGAGAGTTTACAAAAAAAAAAATAAAACAAAAAAATTTTCATCTTAAAATTAAAAATTACAAAACTTTTATTTTTTTTTTTATTTTTTAAAAACGTTTTCAATTTAAACAAATAATAATAATAATAATGATAATAATAATAATAATAAAACAATATTATGGGATTTATAATAATAATTATTTTCCATCGAATCATTTTTTACAAAAAAAAGGGAAAAAAATAAAAATTTTTTTTTTTTTAAATTACATTTACAATGAGATTATTATCATTATTATTATTAATTTCATATTAATAAAAAAAATATAACATCATCGTCATCATCAGTATTATTATTATTATTATGGTCACTCTTAAACACGACAAGGCTCTTATTTGTCGGGGTTTTTAAGCATTTATCCCAGGTCTCTACCCGATTCCTTAGGGACAAATACTCGAATATCGGTGGTGCTATTTATAATATTTTCCGAAGAATGTGGGCCGTCCCACATAGTGCGATGTCCTGGATGGTTTCTTCTTTTAGGTTCTTCATAATCTTCTTTAAATTTCCTTTTATTGAATTTGGCATGGCTCCCAATGCTCCCACGATGACCGGAATCGTTTCAGTTTTTGTTCCCCACATCCTGGTTATTTCAATTTCCAAATTTCTGTATTTCAGCCTTTTGTCTGCTTCTTTGGCTGTGGTGTTTTTTTCTGCCGGCACGGATACCTCAATTAACTTACACCATTTTTCCCCATTATGCCTGAGGATGATATCCGGTTTGTTAGCTGGCACAGTTCTATCAGTGTGGATTTGTTGATCATATAGAACTGTGCATGGACCTACTGTCGTAACCGGGCTTGGAATGTGGTTGTACCACTCCTTGGGTAATCCATCCATTCCATATTCTCGGCATATACTCCAATGGAGATATTGACATATTTTATTGTGCCTTTCTAAGTATTCATGTTTTGCCAGTATCGGACAACCGGAAATTAAATGATCGATGGTTTCCGATTGTGATTGGCAAATTCGGCACTTGTCATCTTGGCGGACTTTGAGAATTACTTTTTCATAGTTATGGGTCCGCAATGCCTGATCTTGAGCCGCTGTAATAAAGGCTTCTGTTTCAATTTTAAGTTTTCCACGCCGTAGCCAATTGTGCGTGCTCTTCTTATTAATATCTTCGGCATTTATTCTTTTTAGGTATTGCCCATGTAATTTTTTCTGTTCCCATTTGCCTATTAATTTCTTCTGAGATTGGGCTTTGCTATTATAAGTTGCAAGTTGCCCCTCTTCCATTATCTCGTTTTCTTTATTTTCTTGGACGATTTGTTTTGCCCTTTTTAGAACTCCTTTTTTTGTAGTTTTTTCTTCTGCATGTATAACTTGGGCTAAGATGGGGTCCTCTTGATGGGATTCTATGTATTTTCCCATTCCAATTATGGCATTCTGGTATGCCGCTTCTATTTGTCGTAATCCTCTTCCTCCATCTTTCCTGCTGACGTACAATCTATCCACATCAGCCTTTGGATGTAACGCACCATTCATGGTTAATATTTTTCTTGTCCTTCTATCTAGGTGCGTGATTTCTTCTTTCGTCCAGTCTACGAGGCCAAAACTATATTCTATTACAGGAACTGCTAATGTGCCGACGGCGGTTATCTTATTTCTTCCATTCAGTTCCGACTGTAATATAAGCCTCAATCTTTTAAAATATTCTTTTTTCAATCGAGGTTTAATTTCCTTGTTGGCTATCCCAAAATTTTCTTCAATCCCCAGATATTTGTATGATGATCCAGGGTCCAATTCTTTAATAAGTTCTTCTTCGGAGTCTTCTATATTTTGCTGTTGTTTTAACTTTCCTCTGACAATATTTATTCTGGCACATTTCTCTAACCCAAATTTCATGTTGATGTCAGAGGAAAAGGTTTGAACCGTCCGTAACATTTTATTTAACTCCTCTTCATTTTTGGCATAAATTTTTAAGTCATCCATATATAGCATATGGGTAATTTTCCTGCCTCCCGGTACCAACTCATATCCTTGATCCTTGATATTAAGCTGTCTGGATAGAGGAATTAAAGACATGCAAAATAAAAGTGGCGACAATGAATCTCCCTGAAAAATTCCTCTTTTTATAAATATTTTTCTAGAAGAGTATTTTTGCACTTCCAGCTGGGTGCACCAATTTTTCATACTCTTCTCGCAGAACGCTGTAATATTAGGGTCTACTTTATATATTTTCAATGCCTCAATAATCCATTCGTGAGGCACACTATCAAAGGCCTTTTGATAGTCAATCCATGCCATGCTTAAATTCTTCCTCTTTTGTTTTGCACTGGCCATGATCAATTTATTTATTAATAAAACCTCCTTGCAGCCGTAAGACCCTTTTCTGCATCCATATTGTTCAGGAGGAAAAATGTTATTTTTTCTTAAATGCCCATAAATCTTTTCAGCAATAATAGCTGTTATTATTTTATACATTGTGGGCAAACAGGTTATCGGCCGAAAATCTTTCGGTTCCGTAGCTCCTGATTTTTTTGGCAGCTTATTATTATTATTATTATTATTATTATTATTATTACGTTTTTATTTTAAATTTCAAGTACAAAATGTATAAAAAAATGCATCTACTAATATAATTATAATAAAAACTATTTTTTATAGTTGCAGTCTTCTTGTTAACTCAATTAAATATAATACTCCTTTTTTTTTTTCCTTTTTTTTTTCTTTTTTTTATTTTATTATTATTATTATTAAAAAAAATTATTTATTTATTTATTTATTTTTTTTCATCTTATTTGCTTCTTTTAATAATTGCTTTGTACAAATAATAATAATAATAATAAAAATCAATATAAAACAATTTTTAAAAATTTTTTCTCTTCTTTTCTTTTTATTCTGTTTTTTTTTTTTTTTTTTTTCTAATTAACTAAAAATAATAATAATAATAATGAAAAAATAATGACAATAAAAAATAATAAAAATTATTATTATTATTATTAAATTTACAGTAACATTTCGGATTGTTTAAATTATTAAAAAATTTAAGGCTTTAAATATTAATGTCAGCAGCTCAAAATTATAATAAATCCTTCTTTTTTTTTTTTTTTTTTTTTTATTTCATACAAAAATCATTCATTAAATTATTATTATTATTATTATTATTTATCGTCGTCGTCTGCAACAAAGAAGAACTTGGAATGAATATTATAAAATTATAAATAAATATTTTTAAAAAAAAAAAAAAAAAACTCCATTTTGTTTACAAACAACCGAAAAAAATCGAAAATTTTACAAAAAAAATTATAAATAAATTTTAAATTTGCAAATTTATCCATTCGATACGACGATAAATTATCATTATTATCATCATCATCATCATTATCAATATTATTATCATTAATAAACAGCTTAAAATGTTATGTGTATGATTATTTTGTCCTGAGCTTACTTTTTTATTTTACCAATTAACAATTATTTTATTTATTCATTACTCATTATTATTATTATCGATAATAAAATCTATTAAACGTGCTAAAAAAAAAATAAAAGAATGATGATGATGATGATGATGATAACAAAAAAAAAAATTTATTTTTCTTCAATAATAATAATAATAAAAAATTATTTAAATGTAATTATGTACAATATTGAATGTGTGAACATTTTTTACATATACATATACATATATATATATATATATATATATGAATACCCGCATAAATCCGATTTAAAACTAAAAACTTAACAACTAATTAAGAAGCAATTAAATTACTTTTTTTTTTTTTTTTTTTTTTTTATTTTGTACCAAATAAGAACCAAAAAAAAAAAAAAAAGAAAGAAAAACATAACAAAAATCATCATTATTTCTTTTTTCTTTTCTTTGGGGGGGGGGGATTTTTCTATACAACAACATCTAATACCAATTTGTTAAAAACATAAAAAAAAAAACATAAACATAAACATAACCAACAAATACATAAATATATAAATTATAATTTTTTTGTCTTATTGGTCACGTTTAAAAAACATTTTTTGATTTCAAAATTTCAATTAACAAAAAATTATTATTATTATTATTATTATGTTATTGCTGATGTTTTATCATCATTATTTTTTGTATCCATTTTTTTTTTTTTTTTTTTTACTAAAAAATTATATCAAATTTTAAAACTAAAAATATAAAAAACTGGGCAAGAATATTTGTTCGGCTATTTTGGAATAATTTGCATTAAAAAAAAAAAAAAAAAAAAAAAAAGGTGATGCAATGTAATAGCATTTCACTTTTAAAAAAATTTAATAAAGTTTTTGGAAAAAAAATATGGCGGCCGATTAACAGCGGAATAAAATCGTTAAAAAACTAAAAAGAAATTAACAAAAAAAAAAAAAAAAAAACAAAAAGCAGTCTTTCAAAATAAATAGCTGCACCGTGATGGCGGCGCTCCCAACAACAACAAAAACCTAAAAACCTGATTTTAAGATTCTTGAATTATTTCTTTCGAAATAAAATGTAAGGATGAATCGGGATTTCTATAAATGCAATAATAATCGAGCGAATAATTCATTCCATCATTTTTTTTATCCAAACATTTTCCGTTACGTTCGTTGTTATTTTTCAAATAGTTTTCCCCGGTGTCGTACCCGCAATTTTTCCTTACCAAATTTTCCGATGATTTCGAATTGGAAAACCTAAATTCTGGATTTTGCAATATGCTGCTTATGTTCAACCACGATTCTTCATCTTCGCTATTGCGTTCTGAACTGCTATCGTCGTCCCCGTCCCTCCCATCGGATGTAATTTTCCTTTCCGAATTCAAAGGTTCGATCCCTTTTTCCTTTTTATCCTTAGACTCTTGATTCTTTTCGACGAATTGAAACGAAGTCCTCGAAACAACCACCCTTTCGCATGTTTCCCCCTTTGAAATGTCGTTATTATTGATTGCATTATTTAAATTCGATTCCAAATTTTTTCTTTGAACGTTAAGAAGCGGAGTTTTCGACTCGTTCGAACAATCGATATTGAATTTTCCGCTACCGTAATTATTACTCCGATGATGTACAGCAGAGTAAGAGGGTTTACCCTGGAAAATTTATAAAAAAATTAAATCTAAATATTTCAAACTTTTTGCAGGATGAAAATTTCACTATCTGAAACAATACCCTTGGATTTTCAGTAATGTATATACTTCTTTTAGTCAATCCTTCTTTCGACATTTTGTTTTCGTTCAATAAAGACATTTTTATTCCGTTGGCCGAACCATTAGAATAATCTCCCTGAAAAGTATTTCGTATCGATAGATCAATTGATGTTTACACGAAAATCAACGCGTTTTTTCCTGGAGCAAGTAATAAAAACTCACTTTGCCATCTAAATGCCTCACGGCTACTTCCACCGCATTGGGTTGCCTTTGTTCCGATAAGAAAGTAAAATATTCAGTTTCCCGTGATTCCGCAATAAGTTCTTTATCTCTTTGGCACGCGTTCCCATTGCCACGTCGGGAAGATGCGATTTCTAATTCTTGAACTACCTGTCGTTTCAAACACCTTCTTCGACATAAAATACAAGTCGTGCATATGATGATACAAAAAACTCCAATACCGAGTCCCACTACTATTCCTAAAATTTAAAAAAAAAAAAAAATCCCACGTTTGAATGATGATTTTCAATTTCGTTATATGAAAATCGTAGAGAGAAAAAATGTTTTCGTTCGAACCTATGTAGTGATCGCTGTGAAAATTCCTCGATTTCATCGCGGAAAGTAAGTAAAATTCTTTTGGGGTGGCATACGATCCCAGACCTGCATTCGTTGAACCTCTAATTATCAGATAATATTTTAAATTCGAATTAAGATCTGTCAACTTGAGAAAGAAAGGAGAAAAAAAACGAATGAATATTTTTTTTTTTTTTTTTTAAATTTAAAATCGTTTTTATATGAACTCTTACGAGTGTTTCGTGAGTGTCGGAAGAAACTGATTTAACTTTCCACAACTCTAGAGGTAGACTCGAATCGTCGGAGTAAAACAATGAATAACTTTTTAAAATTCCATTAATATGTGTCGGCTCCTTCCAGAAAACTTGAATTGCGGTTTTATTAAGTGCTTTCCAACTAATATCCAAAACTTGACTCGGAACTGAAAACGATACATTTTTTTTTAAAAACAAATTTCAAACGTGAAATTAAATAAAAATTTTACTCACCATCTTCTAAAGTATAACATTCTATCGTTTGACTGAACGCGCTGTATTTTTCATTTGAATTATGAGACCTAACTTTAAACTCGTAAAGAGTGTGCGGATTTAGGCCAGATATTAAAATTTTATTTTCTAGGCTAAAAATAACAAAAAAAAAACAAATTTTAATAAATGCGCGCGTGTGTGTGTGTGTGTGTGTGTGTGTGCGTAAACTTTAATATAAAATTAACAGTAACCTTTTAACACAACGAACTACAGCATTTTTGTCAAGACTATTTTGTACGGGATTGAAGCAAATTGTAAAATGTTTGATATTGATTAATCCCGGTGTTGCTTGTTGTGAAATACTCCAAGTTAAATTAATTGCTCTGGAACTAATGGGTTCGGCTTCTAATGAAACCGGTGGTTCGGGAATGGAAGGAAATTCCGACATCATTTTGTTAGACGATCCCACGTTTGAAAGTGTGTGCATGAAACTGACACCGGTTTCTCCATCGTCCTCCGAGGTAAATCCCAAAACGGTTATTTCGTACCAAGTTTCTGGTTCTTGAATGAAAAATAATTTTTTACTTATTACTAAATCATCGATTTTTCATCAACTTGGACGAAATCGAAAAAAGAAACAATTTCTTACCCAAACCGGCCACTATGTACTTCTTAGTATCCGCAGGAACAATTATCGGACCGACTTGACTGCTGTTTTGCTTTCGATAAAATATTTTATAACCGATGACTTTGATTTCTTTACTAGGTAAATTCCATCTGACTTCTATTTCCGACGAATTTAAAGCTTGTAGTATAATTTCCGGAGGGGAAGGAATATTCGAATGAAAATTTAACGGGATTTCGAAAGTTTCCCATGGTAAATCCATTTCTGGCCAACCCTTATTAGTTGCAGCTAATACTCTCAAATCGTATTTTTTCCCAGAAACCAATTCTAAAAAAATAAATTTTTAATAAGTTATGGTGATAAAATGCTGATAAATTGTTTATTAAAAAAATTTAAATACCGGTGATTGTATAATTAAATACGTTTCCACCGACTTCGACAACTCTCGATGAAGGAGATTTAACGTTACGCCACTGAATTTTGTACCTGTTTACAACACCTCTCGCTTTTTCTTTATTTAATGGAAGCCATGACACTAATATTGAATTCGGACTGATGACCTGCCATTTTTTTAACGGAGCATCGGTTGGAACTACAAAAGAAAAAGACAATAATAAATTTGTATAAAATTTTTTCTTTTTTTTTTTATTGAATAATAATTAACCTTCTTCATCCGTTTGACAAATGGCTTTTTCGGAAAATTCACTCGCTGAATCCATGTACAGTCTTAAATAAAATGTATAATTACTAAACGGCAGTAATTTATCGATTTGAATAGAACGAAAATTTGACGGCATTACTTTTTGCATTTCTTCACCGTAATCTATGGACAAAAAAGAAGAAAAAGGTACGCCAAATTTAATTAATCAATTGAGAGTCAATTATTGATTCAATTCGATCGAAAATATACTGAATTAAATTACCGGTGAGATGATAGTGCACTGAAAATGCCTTTATTTCTTTGGAAGAATTCGATACGTCCCATGTTAATTTGATTTCCGTCGATGACACGGATTCGCAGGAAACCTTTTCGGGAGCACCGGGAGCAGGTTTTGAAGCGTTCAAAAATAATCGACTAGCTCCCCAAGACCAGCCGACTGTATTTTTTGCCATGCACTGATAAATTCCCGCATCACTTGCCACCGTGCTTGATACAATCAATTCTGATATTCTTACTTGGAGTGAGTCATTTACTGATGTCCGGTGTTTAATTCGACCTTTAACAAAAAAAAAAAAATAAATAAATAATAATAATAAATTATATCAAAACCTAAATGCAGAATTTTTTTTTTTGTCTTCTTCCAAGACTTGTTTCACGGGGGGAGATACACATAATGAAATCATTAACAAACACATTCATTGACCATGAAATTTAATTTAATTAAAAAAAAAAAAAACCCGCGTTAGGTAAAGGTTTCGACTTTAAAAAAAAAGAATGATTTGTGTCATAAATAATTACCGGTTATATTAAAAAGTTGTCCATCTTTTAACCAAGATATTTCAGGTACCGGATTTCCAAATGCGACGCATCGAAAACGAACCGTTTTAGCCGTTCGAAAAACGATGCTCTCGGATTTTTCTTGAATTTCTGGTGGCGTTAAAATTTTCAAATTGATTTTTAACGTTTTTGCGTTTTTGTTAAATGGATTCATGGCACTGCATATATACCATCCCGCTTGATGTCGAGTGACATTTTTTAAATTCACTATGCTAAAACCTTGACTGGTAAAATTATATATGTTTTTAGAAAAATTTTGACCTGCAAGAAAACCAATAAAAAAAAATAATAATGATAACCAATGAAAAAAAATTAAGTAAAAGATTTTTCTCAAAAAATTTTCTTTACCGTTTTCTATAAACGTCCAACCTGATATGGGAATGGAGTAATTATTTACAACACAATCTAAAGTTATATTGTCACCTTCTTTTATTTCCCTCACGCTTGTCGAAAGAGAAGGCAACAAAGATTGTTGAGCAGAAAGGAATGTTATTAAATCAGGGTCATGTTTTCGAGGTAATACGGTGAGCAAACCACTGGCGCTGTGGCGTTGCTTATTCGATAAAACATTTTTAGCAGTACATCTGAAACAGTGATGAAGAAACAAAACGTGAAACAAAATAAAATTGAAAATAACTTTGCTTGTGGAAAAGCAAAAATTAATTACCTGTAGCTTCCAGAATCATCAGAATTTACATTGAATACGTAGAGAATGCTCCCGGGGATATCGGGTCCCGAAATCGTAACGTATTTCCACGAATTATGTCGAATTTTTTTCGCATCTTTTTCCCAATCGATTTTTATATTGGGACCATAATTAATTTCGCACGTGAACCGCACATTCGATCCAATTTTAACATCTTGTGCAGTTGGATGTCGAGAAAAATTTTCCGGCGAACCTGAAAAATAATTTATTTACTCCCTCATTCCACAATGAAAAATATACACCATTTTACTACTTACTCTATAAACGAATTTTTATTTTTATTAAATAAATTATAATTTAATCCGAATTCAAACAAAAAAATTTTAATTTTTTTACATCGCTTTTTTCAACGTTGCCATACCTATTAATAATTTTTTTAAATTAAGTTGCAATTAATTTGTTAATAAAATTATCCGTATGAATATTCAATAGGATCAAAATTTTTATTACCGGTCTCAATGTACCGTTTAACATAATTTAAATGATAATGAACATTAAATAATACTAATTCGCGGCGTAAATATGCTAAAAATACATTAATTAACAACAGGCTTCATTTCCTCAACTCAAATTTTTTAAAAAAATTTCCTTTTCATATTCGGTCGAATTAATCGTAGCCATATTTATACACACAAAATTAAAACCAAAAATTATGCGAGAAAGAAAAAAAATTAATAATTTTTCAATTTCTTATTCCCCGTCGCAACGATTTTAATAATCCGTTATTATTAAAACAATTAACTTAAATCTAATAAAATTAATTAATAAAATACAAATTTAAAAAAATTCTTAAACGTAGTCAAAACTCAAAATGTCATAGATTAACAAAAAAACAAAAAGGGTGGGAAAAAAACGTTAAAAAAAAACAAATTTTAAGTTGGCAGTACTGTAGATTTTGTTTCTTAAATTTTACGTGAGGGCGTCGTCGACGCAAACAAAAACGAATCGAAAAAATTAAAGATAACGATACTAAAAAAAAAAAAAAAAAAATAACGATGATAAAAAATTAAACGAAACCGTTATAAAAAAAAAAAAATTCTTTTTTTTTTTAAATAAATTTTCATCAACTTGTAGAATTTTAGAAAAAAAATGCAGTTGCCCAAACCAATTTGTTTAAAAAAAAAAAAAAAATTTTTTTAATAAACGAGAATTTGTTTTTTTTTTTTTTCAAACTTACAAAAGAATGCGGTTCCCGGCGATAAAAAAAAAAAAAAAAATCAAGAAAAAAAAAACAAAATTATAAAATAAAACCTCTTCAACATCATAAAAATGCATCTCAATAAATATTTTACGGGCGGACGGGTGGAGCAGGGGAGCGGGGAAGCGGGGGAGGGAGGAGGGAAGTTTAAAAAAATTAATTGGGAGCATCGACAAGTGCAATACAAAGTGCACGGAAACCAAAGTTGAGGTAGGTCAAGATTTTTACTCTCCTGATACCGAAGCCGTGAAATTGCATCACAAAACGAATCGTACGAAAAAAAACGTAAAAGAACGGAAACGCGAAAGCAAAACCAATTGCCAGAATTTTTTTCTTACATTTCCACGTTGAAAAATCCGTCGGGGAAACGATTGGAAAAAAAAAAAAAAAAACTGCTTTTCCCGAAAGATAAACGTTAACGTCACAAACCTTTTTAAAATTCACAAACGAAAACGAGTAAAATTTTCTTTTAAATCGCATTCTCACATAAATTCAAAGCTTTTTACGCTACGCGAAAAGTGCGCAAGTCTCAAATGCTGCGAAAAGATGTACTACTACTCGCTCTCGCTTCTCTCTCTATTATAGCTATACTCCTTCCCCATAATAGCACAACACAAAAAAAAAAAAACAAAAACAAAATAATAATAATAATAATACAAAATAAAAACTGGAAAAGTTAAATTTCCAGTGCAATTTTTTTTTTTTAAAAAATTCATTTAGATTTGAGTAATGTCGATTTTTTTGTTTTTCATCAAACGGCAAAAATGCATTAAAAAAAAAAAGAATTTTAAATTACATTAGTGTTATTATTATTATTGTTTTTTTCTTCCTTTTTGCTTCCTTTTTTGCGCACGAAAACTTGCAAATTTAAAAAAAAAAAAAAAAAACGAGAAAATCAATACTTTGAATCTATTTATATAAATAAATAAATAAAAGCCCTCTTTTATGGAATTTTTTTTTAATTATGGGTCACTACATCTCTCTCTCTCTCTCTCTCTCTCTCTCTCTCTCTCTCTCTCTCTCTCTCTCTCTCCATCATTTTACCGATTGATATGGGATATTTAAATATAAAAAAATAAATAAATAAATAAATTTTAATTAAAACTCACCACTTATTCTCAAATAACCCGGTTTCGAACTCAATGAACCATTTTCTCTTACTGCAACGCATCTATATTCTCCTTGATCGGAATGACCGGTTCCCTTGTGAATGAGCTAAATTTAAAAAAAATTATTATTATTAAAAAAAAAAAAAAAAGGCATTACTCGTGAATAGAGAAAGAGACAACCAGAGAAAGAAATATTAAAAAAAATAAAAAAACTTACTTTTGAAAAATGTAGAGTTCCATTTTGAAAAACGGTTCGCCTTCTGTCATTTCTCAAATCCATCGGTTTGTCGTCATGATACCAAATTATATTGTATGAATCTTTGTGACGAGTCGCCCTTAGTTGACAGAATAAGGAAAGGGGCTTCCCCTTAATACCAATAACATCTTTTGGCTCGTCAACAAAGTTTAGTCCGAGTTCTAATTGCGACACGCCTGAAAATTAATTTGAATTATCATTATCATCATCATCCTCATCATCATTATCACAATTCATTAATTTCCTTTTTCTTGTTCTTTTTTTTTTTTTTTTATTGGGAAAAGGGGGAAGACTTTTTAATTTTTGAATGAAATTCAAAAAGAAGAAGATGAAGAGGAAAGAAGGGGAAAGAAAAATTTAAAAAAATTTTTTTTTTTTTTTTTTAATTTTCGGTCATTTTGAAAGAAAAAAAATATTTTGGTTAACCACATGTAGACCTTCGATTTTGTAATAACCAATGTAATACTTGTGATAATAATAATAATAATAATAATAATAATAATAATAATAATAATAAAACGGTTTTATAACTTTTTTCGTGACTTTATAAAATTTGATTATAAAAAAATTTCCATTATTCAGATTAAACTTTATATACATTTGATTTAGGATAGAGAAAGTGATAAAAAAAAAAAAAGCATTTCCAAAATTCTCCAGAATTTATCTCGCAATCGAAACTTAATATATATACATTAATAAATATTTGTAATATACAGAAAAGGATAGAAAACAATTTTTTTATTACCATCGAAACTCATAGTAAACATTTCATTAACCTGGAAAATAATAATAATAATAATAATAATAATAATAAAAATATCTCAACTTTAAATTATATAGATAACGTGTGTTAAATCATTGTAACGAATTAATTACTGTGGCGCAATAATAATAATAATAACTAATTTAAAGTTTTTTTTTTCTTTCTTTTTCTTCTAAATAATGAATGAATGAATGAATGAATGAATGAGTCAAATTAATCTCTTGAGGAACATGAAAAACATGAACAATTTTTGTTTTTTCCCAACAAAAAAAAAAAAACAAAAAACAAATCCAATGTGATAATTATATATATATATATATATTAATTGTAAGACTTGTAAAAAAAAAAAAAAAAATTAAATCCATATTAATAATAATAATAATAATAATAATAATATTGATAAAATATAAACATCAAATAATCAATTATTTACCAAACGAAGAAGAAAATATATTATTACCTACATAATTCAAACAAAAAAAAAAAAAATTGATATCTTAATACCGTAATTATTATTATTATTATTATTATTAATATTAAAAATAAAAAAAAAATATAAAAAAAAAATCACAGAGTAATTAAATTACATTCTCGTGATAATTGAAACCGAATTTTACAAAAAAAAAAAAATAATAAAATAAAATAAAAGAAAAACAATGATTGATTCCTTCCTTAGAGATCTTATTATATAGCGAAATGGTTGGTTTCAATTGTAATTGGAGCCCAACAAAAAAAAATATAAATAAATAAAAATATTATTTAATAATAAAAAAAAAAATAAGACAAAAACAAAAAAAAAAAAAAAAACTTTTTTTAAGTTATGATGTTTTCATAACAACTTTTGGAAAAATTAATTTTAAAATTTAAAAAACAAAATAAATTTATCAAAGTAAATAATGTTATAAATTAAAAAAAAAAAAATTTAAATTGCAATTCTTATTATCGACTGACATTATCATTATCATATTTACAATTGTTATGATATTTTTAAGAAATTTGGTAAAAAAATTTAAAAGTAGTAATAATAATAATAATAATAATAAGTATAATAGTAATAAGGATTTAAAAGAATCAAAAAAAAAAATTGTGTTATGAAGAAATAATATTTTTCACAACTTTTCAAAGCATCGACAAAATCGAAACAAAAAATTTAAATCAATATGATGAAAATTATTTTCCATATATAAAGATAAAATTTTCTAATTAAAAATTTTCATTTATATAAAATATATATATATATATATATATATAGAGTAATAAATCAAAAATAAATTTAATTAAACAAAAATAAATTATTAAAAAAAAATGTAATTTTTTTTTATTAATAAAAAAAAAAATGATTAATAATTATTAAAAAAAAAAAAATGAAAATTTATTTTAATAAATTTCTACTGGTTTTCCTTTCTGATTTATTTGTTTTGATTTTTTTTAAATTAAATTTAATTCAATCAGGAATTTGATATAATAAAAGAATTATCTTTCATTTATTGAGAATTTATTCTCTCTCTCTCTCTCTCTTTCGAACCAAAAATCAAAACAAAATTGATCATTAAAAAAGATATTCGATGAAAAATTACACTTCATATTTATATATATGTGAGGGGGGGGGTGAAAAAAATAAATATTGAAATTGAAAATTGAAACATTTTTTTTTTTTTTTTTGTGTACAGGAAACAAATCAAAAAAAAAAAAAAAAAAATGATGCAAGTAATAAATAAAAACACTTTCGATTAAATTTTTTTGGAATTTAACAATCGATTTTGATCCACTGACCCTTTTAATATTTAAATTCCTTCATACAAATTTATCCTTTTTTTTTTTAGTTTAATAAAAACTAAAAAGAATTTTAATCAACTTTTAACTGAGATAATCTTATTTTTATTAATTGTTGACAAAACAAAAACAAAAATAATAATAATGATATTTCCTTTTGATTCATTTTAACATAAACATTGTTATTTTTTTAAGGAATTATATTTTTATGCTTTTTTTCTTCGATGAATCTTAATTAATTAAATATAATAATTAAACATAATAAACAATTTAAAACTAAAACCATTATTTAAAAACAAAATGAATTTTCAAAAACTATGAAAAAATAATAAAAACATTTAAGATGAAATTTTTTTTTTTTTTTGTATAGAATGTAAATATGATATGATTTGTTTTTTGTTTAATAATTTATATTGAATTTTGTTTTTTTGTTTTAAACGTTTATAATAATAAAAACGAAAACATTAAAAACAAAATTCTTTTTTAAAAAAACTTGTTTTTAATAAAGGGAGAAAAAAAAAAAAGAAAAATGACAACTTACCAATTGAATGTTTAAACATACATCCTAATCCAAACAAAATATAGAGCAGAGATACGCTCGGCGCCATAAATTTGCACTCATTTGTTTTCAAATAAATAAAAAAACATCATAATATACGAATAAAAATATTTTTATCATTTATTATCTGATGTTTCAAACCCCAAAATTCCATAATTGGGGAGGGGGGGGGGGGAAAAAACTCATAAAAACAACCGCTTATTTGTTACTCCTTCATTCATTACAAAAAAAAAAAAACAATCACCAAAATATGGTGTAAACACTTTTAATAATAATAATATTATATATTTTACATTTGAATTAAATTAATTTCTTTACATTTTTTAAAAATTCAATTGTTAAATAATCAAATTTTAATTAAATAAAAGATTAAAAATTAATTATTAAAACTTTATTCTCGAATGATTTTTTTTTTTTTTGTCAAAACACAGACACACAAACACACACAGAGTTGAAAAATATAATTCATAAACACTACCTGGACACTCTCTCTGTAAAATCCCTTTATTACTATATTTATTTCACAACAAATAAACACATAAGAACAAGGAAAAAGAGTTGTTTTCTCATTGTGAATATAATTAATTTGTTTTTACAAAATTCCTTATTTTTTTTTTTACCAAGGAATTATTGCAAACTTTAATTTATTCTATTGATTTAAACAATATTTTAATAATTTATTAAAATTATTAATTGAAGAGAACATAACCCTACATAACCCTTTATATATTTCCTTTCTATTAATTAATAATGATAGATTATATTTTATTTGATAAAATAATATGAATTTTAAAAAAAATTTCAAATCAAAACAATGTTAACTTATGAATTTTATGGGTCACTGCCATTAAATATTAATTTTTTTATTTAATTAATTAATTAACGGATATTTAATATTAATAACCCATTCGCATTATTTTCTTGTTTGCATTCAAAATTTCCATGTATTTAAAAAAAAAAAACATTTTGGATAATTAAAATCATCAATCGAGAATAAAAGTTTCATTTAAACGCATTTTTATTATTTAATAATAATTATGGAATAATTATTTTATAAATAATTACAATTTAACTACACATTTTCTTAATTAATAAAATAATTCATTCCTTTAATAGAAATTATTATTTAAAAATAAGTAATATATATATATATATATATACGTTGTCATCTACTTTTGTCTAA